>NW_020229580.1:0-54793 GCF_003227725.1 Camponotus floridanus
AAATGAAAAAAATAACACTTCTAAGGAAAAAATACAAGGATTATTGACTCAAAATGTGGCAAACAGATCAAATATTATCAACAATTTTACAAATATATCCTATGTGGTTCATAGCCTGCAGACTATACCCTAAATTTTAAAATATTAGTACCTATATATAATTAAATTAATGTCAGCATGAAATATTGTTGAGAAATGCGGCAGCCTGATAGAATCGCTGCCTCAGCAATCCAAGCGTAAGAATCGCTGCTCAGCAATCCAAGCGTAAGAACGTTCACCCGGAAGTGCGAAAACGCTAACGAAGGAATCCAACTTTGAACCCTTCGTTAGCACTGGACTTGGACGACCAGAAAACCTGCATGACCATACATGGTTTCATGTCGCCGGGCGATCCTCTTAAATCATAAGGGAAAAAAAGCGCACCGCGGACCGCGGCGGACAGTCATAAACAGTGAATCTATAGTCAGAACAGTGCGCGAAGACTACGTTGATAAGTACATGTCGACGGAGCAGCCGCCAAACCGAGTCTACGAAGCCCCGACATAATAAATAATCCGAAAGATCCAGGAAAGGACGACATTAAGGCTTTGAAAACCGACTAAAGATAAGTTAAATAAGTTATATCTGCGTAATAAAATTTTTCTCCCGGCTACCCACACCCTGTGCCGCGCCGGGCACAACATATGTAAAAAAAGAATAAATGAATCTGCAACTATGCTTTATCAAATGGTAGAAATTCAAGATGTTCCATGGATAATCGCACTAAAGATTTGGATATAAAATGTTTCTCTGATTTATATCCATATGGTGTGAATGGACAGCATGAAACTAAAAGTGTCCGAGTGGCACCCATTTGGCCACGTTAATATTGACCACCGTCCCGATTGACCACCGTCCCGATTGACCACGGTCCCGATTGACCATGGTCCCGATTGACCACGTCCCGATTGACCACGTCCCGATTGACCACGGTCCCGATTGACCACCGTCCCGATTGACCACCGTCCCGATTGACCACCGTCCCGATTGACCACCGTCCCGATTGACACGGTCCCGATTGACCACCGTCCCGATTGACCACGGTCCCGATTGACCACGGTCCCGATTGACCACAAAAAAAAATTAAAAAATTAAATTAATATAACTAGTTATAAATATAATAATAAAAAATAATTTAAAAAATAATTAAATATTCACATAAGGTATGATTGAGTTGCCCACAGTTTTATAAACCTATGTGAAATCCCAGTTTGCGTTGCAAAGTACACGCACAGCTGCACACCCCCGCCCCCACCCCACCCCACCTGTTGCAAACCCATGTGAAATTCGGGAGGGTATCCGTATAACTGATTTTGAATATATTAAAATGAGATTATGTCACAACACTCGCGATTTAGATTAAACATACAATATCTTTTCTATTTATTACATGATAATAATATGCGACAATTAAATAGTGGAATATTTCATAAAATGAATATTACCAATCCTTGTGAAAGGTACACAGCTGCTTCTTATTTGGAGCAATTATCTAATCAGCAGCTTGAATCTAACTTAAACATTATATTTTCCAAGTTACGGAATACAGAACAATATTGGAGAATACCTAGAAGTAATTTGCACTGTATGATATGTAATTATGAACCTGCTACTTGGTTTCTTACTCTCAGTGAGTGGTTATGGACAGATTTGATAGAATATCTTCGAGAGATGAATGAACCAACTGCCAATCAAAAATCTGCAAACGAACTTATTGCTTTCGATCTTGTATCAACTTCGAGATTCGTGAATAATAAATTTAAAGCTATGCTTGATTTTATTTGTTGACCTGATAATCCAATCGGAGAAGTCACTCATTATTTTTGGCGTCGTGAATATCAAGGTAAAGGTATGCAACATTTTCATTTATTAATTTAGATAAAAGATGCCCCGATAATTGGCACATCATTTAATAAGGATATTGCATCTTCTATCTTAAAATATGCCACTTGTAGAATGCCAAATAAAGAGTTATCACCTGAATTATATCGACGTGTAAATACACATCAACGACATAAACATAATAATTACTGCTTGCGTAGCAAAAAAACTAAAATAAGTTTTTCGAAAGTATGCAGATTTGGTTTTTCACGACCCATAACAGACATTAGACTTTGAAACTTAGAGATGTTGCTGTTTCAATAGCGGATAGAAGAAAGTTGAAAACAAAAAGCAGACTATACGATTTGTCACGATCTAAAAAGGAAATTAATATTAATGATTATAATCCAGCTATTCTTACTGCTTGGGAAGGAAACATGGATATTCAATTTGTAGGTGAAGAATCTACATTATTGACTTGGTATGCTACGAAATATGTTTCTAAAGCAGAGAAGAGCAATAACGCCGAAAATACATTTGAAAAGATAAATTCAACAAAATCATTAAGAAATTATCTTTGGAATATTGGAATGCGTATGTTCAATTATAGGGAATGTGGAGCTCTTGAAGCTGCTGATTCTTTGTTAGGAATACCATTGTATGGTACTGACAAGGAAACGACTATAAGATGGTTAGATGTAAATATGATTAGGAGTAGAAAACTTAAATCTTGCAAAGAGATTGAAATATTAGATTCTGAATCTATATTTTTCTTGGATAATATGTATCAATTAAAGAAGGATATTTTTTATCCTTCTTTAATTGATACATATTATCCAAGCAGACCTAAAGAATTAGAATCTACTAATTTATATGATTATGCAAAATGGTATGATATTGTGAAAACTAAACCAATCTCTAAGACATTAGAGTATTACGTGCTTGATGAATCTTTATATTTAAAAAAACGTAAACGTGGATATCTTATCAATCATTACAAATGCAAAGTGCACACTCAGCCAGAGCGTTACTATTTCTCATTATTGTTATTATTTCCTTGGAGAGATATTACTGAATTAAAAAATGAATGTGATAGTTATGCAGAAGCATTTTCTTTAATACAATTTAAATTGAAAGATGCTCTTCAGTATCACGAAAGAATAACTGACATTCAGCAAGGTATGGATAATATTCAAGAATTAATTGAGAAAAAAATTCAGAAATTACAAAAGATGAAAAAAAAAACGACTGCCTTGATAATGGTGCATTAGAATGTGTTCCTATCAAAGTTGAAGGAGCTATGAAAGACTTTAAAAAATACTGGCAATAAAGTTGATGAAGTTAACGTCGATGAAATGGTGACGCAATTAAATACTGATCATAATATCTGATGAAAATAATGAAATTCTTAGACTTTATGTAAGCGGTGAGGGTGGTACTGGAAAGAGTTTTTTGATAAAAACTATTAGATTCTGGATCAAAAAGTATATAGGAAAAGATACAGCAGTAACTGCATCAACTGGTATAGCAGCTTTTAATATTGATGGACTTACTATTCACAGATTATTTCAGTTACCAGTAGAACATGGCCATACTGCCAATATAAACAACTTTGTGATATAGTGCTTAAAATTATACGAGGCGAACTTAAGAATGTTGTTTTTAATAATTATCGATGAAGTTTCAATGATTTCAAAATATAACTTTAATGTATATACACCTTCGATTAACAGAAATATTTTAATCGATTGTGATAATGGATATGTTCAAAAAACATATACTTCTTTCTGGAGATTTATTACAACTTCCATCTATGCATGAGGATTCGCCTTTTATTGAATTATCTAAACTAAAGATTGAAAAGTATATTGATGCAATGGGATCCGTAAATTTATGGACTTTATTTAGCTATGATGACTTTATTTAGCTATGAATTACAAATTAATGTGCGACAACAAGGTGATAATTCTTATCGAGATATATTAACGAGAATTCGTGTTGGAACAGTAACAGATACAGATGTAATTATTTTAGAAAATAGGAAAATAAATTTTAAAGAAACTAATTGTGATGAACGATTACAAGAATTATGTGGTTATTTGCAAAGCTTACCAATAGATACAGTTTGTTTAATGCCAACTTGTGCATTATATGATGTTTTGAATACTGCAATGTTAAATCGTATTTCTTCGAATGAAATAGAACTTGAAATAGAACTTGCTCAAGATCTAGCAGAATGCGTCATCATATTTAAAGAAAAAAGTTATGAAGATATTAAGTAAAGATGGTGATGATAGTTCCCGAACAGCTGGATTAGCAAGAATTATAATTATAAAATTAGGTGCACGTATAATGGTTAGAAGAAATATCGATGTTAGTTTAGGTCTTGTAAATGGTACAATTGGTACAATTACATCAATTATGCGTAGTGCAATAGACAATGAAGTAGAAAAAATAAAAAATAGTGTCATCAGAATAGAACATATTATAGAACGCATAAGCGTTAAGTTTGAAGTAATGGATAGAGAGATTATAAGAAAACAATTTCCTATATGTTTAAGTTATGGTATGACTATTCATAAAAGTCAAGGCCTGAGTTTAAAACATGCTGTTGTAGAGGCTGGAAATTCTGTATTTAGTTGTGGACAAATATATTACAAAGGTAAAAAAAATACGCCAAGTACATAAAAAATATTCCACCTTGTATGCAACAAAACGTTTAATAAAAAATACCCTTATAATAAATAATTTATAAAAATTTCCCTCAAAAAATATATATTATTTTCCTAAAAAAAATCAAAATTAAATATGAAATCAATGATTAATTAGCCAAGTACATTGAAGCAATTGATAGGGATTTCTAATTTGAAATATTTGTCACAAATTCAATCTTGCATTTATATATTAGATTCTCGACAAAATAAAAATGAAATTCAAATTAAGTTCCAAGTAAATTTAGAACTAAAAAAATTAAGACCAAAACAACTTACAAAAACTTGGCGTGCTCGGGTCACATTATAATACATATAATTTTACAAAGTTTGCGAATTATATACCTGTAATTAATTTCAATTATAGAAATATGTGAATTATAATACGACCCGGAGCATGCCAAGTTTTTGTAAGTTGTTTTGGTCTTAATTTTTTTAGTTCCAAATTTACTTGGAACTTATTTTGAAATTCATTTTTATTTTGTCGAGAATCTAATATATAAATGCAAGATTGAATTTGACAAATATTTCAAATTAAAAATCCTTATCAATTGCTTCAATGTACTTGGCTAATTAAACATTGATTTCATATTTAGTTTTGATTTTTTTTAGGAAAATTATATATATTTTTGAGGGAAAATTTTTATAAATTATTTATTATAAGGTTATTTTTTTATTAAACGTTTTATTGCATACAAGGTGGAATATTTTTTATGTACTTGGCATATTTTTTTTACCTTTGTAAGGTTTTTTGGAAGGATTTTACATCTTTTTGTAAAATTTATTTATATTTTCTGCAAAAAATATATATGCATTTTTAGCACTTCTGGGCCAACTACATTTTTGTACTACTAAATCATTTATTAATTGCCATCCGGTATGTTACTATATATTATACGTCAAAATTATTGATTTAATTTAGTTTTTATCATTACATATTTACTATTATAGATTCATTATTATTGCATTATTATTTATTATAAAGTAAAATTTTGTTTCACGTATGAAGAATCAAAGAAAATTTTAGAAGTTCAGATTTCATTAAAATAAAACATGCTGCAATTCTGTCATTGTATTAGATTTCTATCTTAAACAAAATGAAATTTAAAGTGAAATTTAGCCATTACTAGGTTTAAAGAGAAAAAAAAGAAGTTAAAAATTCGGAAATTTAAACAGATATATGTATATATATATAAAATATGTAATGAGTAAATAATAAAATATAATCGTCATAAAAGTTTAATATAAGTTTGTTGCGTATCGTAATATACATTATTTTATAAGGCAGCATCAACATATATAGTACATCCTCCCAAAACTTCAAATATATTTCCAATTTTACAAATATGATGTTACTCTTTTCCTACTTCCATGCAACATCTAAACCTTATTCTTTCAAGTAATCTATTCATACAAGTTATGATTACGCAGAAAAAGATTATTTATGTACTGTGACCGTGAAATTTCTTATTTTTTTTTCTGAACGGGGAAGTTATTAAGAGGACCGTTGATGTTGATCCACGGCATACCTTCGGCATGATCACCCTCTGTCGACTCGACGGTCACATCAAAAAAAAAAGAACAAGAATTTCTGGGCGCCAGGCGCGAAACGCTAATTAATCGCAAAGAAAATCGGAAAGCCGATCGTGACGGCCCGAAATCTTGGTAGCTCACGCAAACAGTGTCGGTAGAGGCGTGGAGTTCGCGGAGAGCGGGGGAGAGGAGGTCGAGAACACTGAGAGAAAGCTAATAGTAATAAAATTCAAATTCGTAACATATATTTCGTCGAGAAAAGAAAATCGAATAAAATAAAAAATGTATTTAATCATATGGTTGCCATTTTGACATAATTTCACGCGCACAACCAGTCGCAATTCGGTGAAATTTGTTTTATTTACGGCGTCTTATATTACGGCGGCGAGTCCCGTGAGTGAGACAAGGACAGCGCTATCGATGCGCACGGCCGCAATCAAGAGCGAGCGAGACAGAGCATGGATCACGCGGTCGATTCGTGTCTATTGTGAAAAGCCCGGAAAGACAAATAGATTATTAGCCGATGAGTTAATGAAGGTGCGGCAATTAATCGCACCCGGGATACTGTTCTCGCCCGCCCGAGATCTATCTGATAGCAATCGATACTTCGCGAGCCCCGCGCGATGGAATGCGGCAGGGCGTACGGCGCAATACAACGATGTCACGTTAATACAACGAGTTTCGGTCGAAACATAAAGATTTTCCGACAAACTACGACAGCCGAAACGCACAGATTATGCTAATAACGACGAAATAAGCTCACAACGACGATAGATCTCACGAAAACGCGGACAATTTACAATATACGACAATGCGAAATATGACACGGTGACTGGAGGCGTTTCCCAGGGAAGCAGCGGTCCTGCAACAAAAGCTCGGACGAATCGCTCGGCCCCTCTATTATTCGCGTGTTTCCCAAAATCGCGAAAGACCGGAGACATTAATGGCGTATGGGCCACGTGCGACAAACGCGAATAATTGATATTATCTGATACGTAAAATCGAGGGCCCGACACAATTCACCAGAGCGGCAGCGAAATTGTTGACCTTACGGAAAGATCGTTCGTCTCACCAGAATGGTCCTCGAAGATCGTCAACAGAAAAAGCTCTCGGTATTCTCAACGGGATCTGCGTCCTTTTGCGTCGCTAGTCCGCCGAACAGTGAGGTGCGTGAGGTCCGCGGGAGACACGTCGGCGATCGTTTCACCCGATTTTCCTCGCCGAATCTAATTGGCGCAGGGCCGTGTCGCGCCCTTCACGGGCCGATTCTTATCACGACCGTAATTCTGCTGTATGGGTCCCGGAAATTCTCGGCCACAAAGAGAAATACTCTCGGCAGCAAACGCCCCTTACCCCGCCTGACTTCCTCGGGGCTCGGGAAATCCTCCGGTGATCCTTTCAGTTATTTCAATTACTCATTTGTTTAATGCAAAATAATTTGAAACGGTCCGCTTTTCTTGACGCTCCGGAACAGCTCGTCGGATAGCCAGGATTCGAGCAAAGGGGGGGGGGGGATAAATCAACTTGTGCGAACATTTTGTTAAAACTAGATGTGTTTTTATTGAATGAATGTATTATGTAGAAGGTGTGTATGCGAGAGTATAAATGTCGATGTGATTATGCGTACAATGATTAAACTTGAAAATAATATCCGGTGTATAAACGAAAATGGTAAGTA
This sequence comes from Camponotus floridanus, assembly GCF_003227725.1. NCBI lineage: Eukaryota > Metazoa > Arthropoda > Insecta > Hymenoptera > Formicidae > Camponotus > Camponotus floridanus. The sequence goes on from NW_020229580.1 coordinate 7,783, forward strand.
TTGCGCGAGTAAGTAATATACAACGGATAGACGAGAAACGCGTATACCCAGTATCGGACGATCACGGAAACGCGGACTTAATCTACGGAAACGTGACGGGTATTCGGGACGGACACGGAACCTAGGACTAGTGTTGTATCGTCGACGGGGCTGGTTGTCAGGACGGCTCAGAGATGCCGGCGACACCCCGTGCAGTCAGGCAATGCCTCGACTGAGACTGCGTACAGGAAAACCGGAGTTACCCGGTGGATCGGACGATAAGTCGTCTCGGACTGGATCCGGGAAAACCGGAGACACCCGGAGGAACACCTCGACCGGGACTGGTACAGGATTCGAAGTTACTCGACGGGAGTCGAGAGACACCTCGACCAGGATCGGCTTCAGGAAGCCGCAGATACCCGGCGGATCGAGTAACGCCTCGAGCGGGATGGGATGACCGACACTGGAGACACCCGGTCGAGCTGAGGAGCACGGGCGAGATCTGGTCAGGATCTGGCCTCGATGCACTGGTCGTGTCGGCTCTTATACCGGCCGGAGATTCCCCTACCTGGCGAATCACTTAGGTGGGGCACGACTGCGAAAATTCGCGAATATTCGGACAGAGCGAGAGGGAGAGAGCGAGACAGCAAGCGCAAAGCGATGAGAGCAATCGATGAAAGCAAGCGAGACAGCGAGCGTGCGAGCGAGGAAGCGTACGGGCATGCATGGTTGTGAGCGAGATAGCGGGAAGTTAGCGGGTGCGATTAAGCAAGCGAATAAAGAAGTAATTATATTTTATTAAATAACGACAAATAGGAACGAGACGCAGGCGCATCATTACGAATTAATTTACTTTACAATTAAATTAAACGGGATTATTTAATTAACAGAAAAAGAATTAACTTCATTTTTATAGAACATCATCGCTTCAATGAATTGATAGCGTCCGTTAGATTTTGTATTCAAAAAAATCCTTATTTGAATGTGCAACAAATAAATCTACAAGCAAATAAGATTAATAAGACTAGTAAAATTTAGTAAGTTAAAACAAATAAATGAAAAATAAAGCTGTGAATAGTGTGCAACAGATTGAAAAATCTTTATTTATTTAACGTTAAATTCCTGTCGCCAGTAGATAAAATAAAAGACGAAATTTAAATCGACCACACTGGCAATTTTTGGTTGACAATGTAACGTTCCGACTATGGGTTTTGGTCCATAACAAGTGAACTAAAAATTGTTTCCAGTATTATAAACAGAAAATAAATTACAGTAATTTCAAATAAAAAGTGAACAGAAAATTATATACATACAATATCTTAGTTAACTATTATATTGTGAGAAATAAGGAAATCACTGTGTTAAGATTTCATCATATCAACCTCTCCATGAAATAGAGAAAGACAAACTTTATTAATCTATCATAAATATTGTTTAAATTCTCAATGTCCTTTTGTAAGTTAATAATGTTGTCAAACTTTTGATAAAAAACATTTCAGCAATTTCTCTCTTCCTCACATGTTTTTCATTGTGTAAAATAACCGGTATTGACCAATTAAAGTCGTGATTAAATTCCAATTTATGTTTGCTAATGACAGAAAGATTACTTTCATGCAATTTAATAATATGTTAAAACGTTTTTTGACACGAGTGCCTAAATGTCTTTTCGTTTGGCCAATATATGACGTATTACAATTTTTATAGTATAATTTATAAACGACTTCAGTCCTGCTATTAATAGGCAATCTATCATTTCCACGTTTAATCAATGCATTAAGTTTTTTAGGTAAATTGTAGACAACAATAAGACGTTTATTTATTTAAATATCAAAAAATAAAATTATAACATAAAAATAAGTAGTACATAATAACGCATTATATATTACGCATAATAATGCATAATATTCTGTATCTTCATTGATTCATGGTTTTCTTTTTTATATTTTTCATACACACTGAGTATTATGATCAAATGATAACATGATACACGTTAAACTTTAATCTCTTGTGCACGAGTCAGACGAGTCATGGCTGTATACATTGTAGGGCCGGTAGTGGAAAGTAAAATATTGTGTCGGTAAGATAGTGAAAAAAATTTGTAAAATATTTGTAACTTGATAGTAAAAGAATGATCTTATAACGGTTTAATTCAAGGTAAGCGAAGTTGAATGAATTTAAAACACACACATACTCTGTCTCATCATTCACTGACAGGTCAAAAGCCAATCCAATTTGTGTGATAAGCCAAAGGCCCGTTAGGCGTCGATAAATCCATTTGAATTCTCGACATTGCCCGACTTTCACCGTCGCCCGCGTGGAGATGGGGACGGAGCGTGAGCGTTATACACTGTTTCGAAAGTCTTAATGTTTTTAATTTTACTTTTAATTTTATTTTTTTCATTTTACATGCAGATACATAAAAAGATATAACACGTACAATTATAAAATTACAATTTATTTCAGTCATATTGTATACAAGTGAACGAACAAAATGCGGAACAAAATAATGCTACTGCTATTGCTAGTCCTCTTCTTCGTCTGACTGCAACGAGCCAAATGAGGCAACCTCTTCTCTTTCTAGATCCCTAGAAAAGGAAGGAGTAGATAGCGGAGTAGAAGGCGGAAAATACGAAGGTGATCTCGGCGGAGAGCCGAGAACAACATCCTCTTGTTCTTCCACCTCCTCATCCTCCACCTCCTCTTCCTCCTCCATTTCCTCCGCTTCGACCTCGTGTTCAAAATTCTCTTCTTCCATCATTTCATCCCATAGCCAATATGCCGGACATTTTTTTACTATTTTACCATCTGGATTCAATACCATGATGTTTTACCTTTTATTAGTATTAGGAGCCGAATACGTCCGGTATTCAATCTGTTGCGGTCTTATATACCGAGGCTGCCTCAATTCTCTTATGAGAAATGGTTTGTCCCTGCTATCATCTGTCGGCTCGCCTCGAACTGAATCGCCTTAGGGCTCGCACCACCGTACGCGTAGCGCATGCATGACTTGGAGTGCAGTAGGCGCTGAATGTGTGGTAGATCGTAGCCGCCACAGTATAATATAGTTATAATAATATCTTATAATAAATAATATGTGTATATACATACATATATATATATATATATATATATATATACATATATATTGTGACGTTGCAGTCCTGTCGCGCGTCCATCCGCCCCGATAAGTTTAACGGGCAGAGCGGCCGCGCCAGAATCTGCATCGAAAGAACATTATCGAGCTCCCCGGAGAGACGAACGATATTATTATGTTTTTCGCGTTTATTAATTTTATTTGTCATTTCTTTTGTATCGAGCGAATTTCGGGCAACCCGCCGGAGAAGATCAGGAGGGTTAGGAGCGCATCGAGGGATCTTATGTCACGGCTGACGACACGGCGCTTCTCGACAGCCAGCGAGGGACGAAATAGCGCCTCAAAGGTCGAGTGACCAGACGCCAAAGAGGCAACATCACCCCTTTTCCAGAAGGCAGAGCAAGGGACGGGTCGGCGCTACCTCCCCCGCAGAGGCGAGAACGACAGCTGAGCCTCCACAGGGCCATTGAAAATGGGCCAACGACAGCGAAGTTTAATTCGAGGCCGTTGTGCGCCAGGCGCCGAAATATCTCGCATTTCGCGAGGCGCCAGGATCTCTCGCGTGCCGTGATATGATTGGCCGCGGGGCTGCGCACCCCTCTACGCGGTCATTGACGCCGCTATCGACCCGGGATGGAAAGATCCAGGGATGATTCTGGTGCGGGCGCTCGATAACAGTAGTCGCAATTTGTCGGTTGTCGTCTTGTGAAAGTTTGTGAGAGAATCGCCGTTGTCGAGATATCCGCCGAGGACGAAGCCGAGGCCCATCCCCAGCGCTAGGAGAAGTATCGATGAGGTTGCCCATCTTTTTATTGTGAGCCACATACGCGATTTGATCCGCCGGCCGGCCGTTCTGCCGCCGTCGCCATTTTGGTGTTTCGCGACCGTTCAGGTTCAGGATCGAGCCAGCGAGATTTTGGTGAATTTTCGGGCGATCGAAGGCAAGCGACCGAGGAAGAGCGGACCATCGTATTGTAGGCATTAATTGATAAAGGAACGTTCGTCTCTCTCCGGGTCTTGGGGTATTCATTACGCGTAGCTATCGACCGCCGAATATCGATCGCGTGCGCGAAGGATCGCGAAAAGCGTACGCCGCCCGTGTCGTCGTGTCGTGTCGTTGCCGCGTGAAATATTCCCATAAATTATCTCAGGGCGATTTTTGTGTCTGATTTCGTGGATGTCGTCGTCGATTGTTAAGTATGCGTGTGGGCGTTTATTGTATTTTATCGTATGATGTGCGTTAGAGTATTTGCGTCTTTGTCGCGCTTATTACGCCGTCGAATAGAGCGTAATAAATGATAATTTGTGTCTGTCGAATTTGTCGCGGTGCGAAATAATCGCCAAAGTCCGACCGAGAGTAAAATCTGAGCTGCTTGTGCGGAAGAAAGAGGCGAAACGCCGGCAGAGAAAAATCTCCGGCCGCCATCGGCTATCGAATATCGAAAATATCGTTCGCCTGTCGCATACGAGATCCGTCTTCGCAAAACGATTAGTTATTTTCGATCTCTGGTTAATTAGGCTATTGAGCTTAAGTTGTCGTTAATTAGGCTGTTGAGCTTAAGTTGTCGTTTAAACTTGCGAATTGGGAAATTGTGAAGAAAAGTCAGTAGCGATAAATCGTCGATTTGGTTGTCGAAATTACGACAATTACCTTTTGAGTGAATATTATCCGCGAATATTTTCGTGCCGAAAATCCTTTGTCTTTCGAGAAATATCGTTCAGTCCCGCAAACTCCGGCCATAAAAACGGGCTCGGATAAACAGCAGGAATGTGTTAGCGCTCTCGTTTTTGGTTGTCGATTTCAAGCGAACATTTGCTTTGAATAACGTCTTATTATTCGTGCCAAGATTAATTTGATTGTGTATTTCGCTTTCGTATTTTCTTGAATTTATTGTGAACCGTTGTTTTCAATCTGATCTGTTATTCATGTTTATTTTTACATTTTTCTTTTATATTATTTCTCTTTTAATAAATTTGTTATATTTCTTTGTTAAAATCGCGTAATTTATTTGAGTGTTAGTTTCTCGTGGTTGTCGATACCCGTTTTGTGTCTGTCGCATTTTGAATTAATGAAGTCTCGCATAATCAATTGACTTTCTTCGAAAACCCCTCCCCTCTACCGTTAGGCGAGCTAGTCGGCCCGTAGCGAAGCAGGCTATTATTTTTCGCGTTCTTTGCAGTTTCGTGGAAAAACTGATGCGCGAAAGACCGCATTCGGCGCCCAACTTATCGAGATATCGAAACGGCCTCCGCTCCGCTGCGGCTCGCGCGAGAACGCCCTCCATCCCAGCTTTCTGAGCGCGAGTACATTAATTTCGCTATTTTTTTTACGGCGTTTTCGCTTCCCCGCGCACGCTCCTCCCCAACATCTCGAGGAGTGTGTCGATTAATTTGAATTGAAGAAACGTCGCAATATATATATATATTATATATATATATATATAGACGATTATATATATATATATATATATATATATATATAATCGTCTATATATAGACGAGAAAATTAGGAAGAAGAAACAGGGTGGCGTCAGGCGCAAATACGGCCCTGAAGCCTGCAGGAATCATTAAAATCAGTGACGATCCTGAGGGTTGCGAAAGCGCCACAAGTGGCCTACTTACGCATTAATTTGCCGGCATTTCGGGCCTTCCGCTCGTCACTGTTCGGCGGACCAGAGTAGGGGACGACGGCCTAGAATAATCGATTGTCTGAGTGGATGCCGAGAGCCGAGAGCCGCAAGGATTCATCGGTGAGACGAGCGTCGACCTCTTAAGGCCGTTTTATCGTTGTATAGCAGATAGAATTAGCCCGAACAAAGTCAGTGCCGAATTGCTGCCGTTAAAAAGTTCCTTACGCGAGATTAATTCGAGTTGCGAGAAGTGCGTAGTAGAATGCAACGACCGGCCGACATACTTTGTTCGAGTTACAATAATATTAAGTGCCCTCTCTCCCGGTTAAGTGCCGATAATCAAATTTGTCTTTTCTTCTTGCGATTATTGTTGCTGGTAAAATTTTGTGTAAAGTAGCTTGTGATACGACGAACTCACACACAAAGGCGATCGCGATATTTGATAGTCGGCAGATACGTTGCGGCATCGACTCGCGATCTCTGCGACGTGAATTGTTCGATTCGTTATTATAATTTATTGTTCACGTTTTTGATATTTTATTACCGCTAATTGTTCACGCTCATGTTCGATCGTTTATCTTGTGTAATTGCTTATTCGCTCAATTCTTCCGTTATTGCCGCAATTCTGTATTTGTCTGATCGTTTCACGCTAATAATCGATTCTATTAATATCGCGTTTGGCGAATTTAACTACCGTGATTATTTAATATTTTTGGCTTACAACAGGCGGATGTCATTACTAGAAGCATCATCGCGGCATTTATTATTAATAATTCAAGCGGAATTTGTAGCTGCCGAGACCCTGTAATGTCTCGTTTAGCGCAATATTCCAAGACTTTCTTACGCTGCTTTTTCTATCGCGTGACACGTGATAACGCGGTGATCGCGCTCGAATGCCGGCCCGTCGCTGCCGGAAAAATTTGATATAATCGATTGTACAACATCTTGCAATATCTACGTGAATCTGTCTCATGATGAACTTTATCTGTTTGTTAAATATATTCATTTTTATTATTCTAATATTCTGTCTTATTTGCAGTCCTCTTGTATTCTCGATCCTTCCTTGTTAATTAGTAAAACGGACCGCCCCCTCTGCCATTTTCGAGACGGGGCTAGCCGAGCGTCCGTCGCGATTAATTGAGTAGCGTTTTCCGTGCTTATTATATCGAGATATCAAATTACTGTTTTGAAGTGGTGCGAATTACCGTACCTGGCACCCAGAATACTTTTGGAGATAAAATTGAGTAGAAATCGCGCCGAAGGAGTGCCGTGGGCCAACAACACCGGCCAGATCTCATTATCAGCCCTAATTAATACAATCTACGGTCACAATATATATACTATATATATTTACATATATATATATATATATTATATATATATTGTGACGTTTCTTCAATTCAAATTAATCGACACACTCCTCGAGATGTTGGGGGGGAGCGTGCGCGGGGGAGCGAAAACGCCGTCAAAAAAAAATAGCGAAATTAATGTACTCGCGCTCAGAGGAACTGGGATGGAGGGCGTTCTCGCCCGAGCCGCAGCGAAGCGGAGGCCGTTTCAATATCTCGATAAGTTGGGCACCAGATGCAGTCTTTCACGCATCAGTTTTTCCACGAAACACCAAAGAACGCGAAAAATAATAGTTTGCTTCGCTACGGGCCGACTAGCTCGCCTAACGGTAGAGGGGTGGGGTTTTGGAAGAAAGTCAATTGATTATGCGAGACTTCATTAATTCAAAATGCGACAGACACAAAAACGGGTATCGACAACCACGAGAAACTAACACTCAAATAAATTACGCGATTTTAACAAAGAAATATAACAAATTTATTAATAGAGAAATAATATAAAAGAAAAATGTAAAAATAAACTTGAATAACAGATCAGTTTGAAAACAACGGTTCATAATAAATTCAAGAAAATACGAAAGCGAAATACACAATCAAATTAATCTTGGCACGAATAATAAGACGTTATTCAAAGCAAATGTTCGCTTGAAATGAACAACCGAAAACGAGAGCGCTAACACATTCCTGTTGTTTATCCGAGGCCGTTTTTATGGCCGGAGTTTGCGGGACTGAACGATATTTCTCGAAAGACAAAGGATTTATGGCACGAAAATATTCGCGGATAATATTCACTCAAAAGGTATCGCAATTTCGACAATCAAATCGACGAATTATCGCTACTGATTTTTCTTCACAATTTCCCAATTCGCAAGTTTAAACGACAACTTAATAGCTCAACAGCCTAATTAACCAGAGATCGGAAATAACTAATAGTTTTGCGAAGACGGATCTCGTATGCGACAGGCGAACGATATTTTCGATATTTGATAGCCGACGGCGGCCGAAGATTTTTCTCTGCCGGCGTTTCGCCTCTTTCTTCCGCGCAAGCAGCTCAGATTTTACTCTCGGTCGGACTTTGGCGATTATTTCGCACCGCGACAAATTCGACAGACACAAATTATCATTTATTACGCTCTATTCGACGGCGTAATAAGCGCGACAAAGACACAAATACCTTATTACCATTTATTACGCTCTATTCGACGGCGTAATAAGCGCGACAAAGACGCAAATACTCTAACGCACACCATACGTTAAAATACAATAAACGCCCACACGCATACTTAACAATCGACGACGACATCCACGAAATCAGACACAAAAATCACCCTGAGATAATTTACGGAAATATTTCACGCGGCAACGACACGACACGACGACATGGGCGGCGTACTCTTTTCGCGATCCTTCGCGCACGCGGTCGATATTCGGCGGTCGATAGCTACGCGTAATGAATACCTGATCCGAAGAATGACAAACGTTACCTTATCAATTAATGCCTACAATACGATGGTCCGCTCTTCCTCGGTCGCTTGCCTCCGATCACCCGAAAATTCATCAAAATCTCGCTGGCTCGATCCTGAATCTGAACGGTCGTGAAACACGAAAATGGCGACGGCGGCAGAACAGCCGGCCGGCGGATCAAATCGCGTATGTGGCTCACAATAAAAAGATGGGCAACCTCACCGATACTTCTCCTAGCGCTGGGGATGGTCCTCGGCTTCGTCCTCGGCGGATATTTCGACAACGGCGATTCTCTCACGAACTTTCACAAGACGACAACCGACAAATTGCGACTACTGTTATCGAGCGCCCGCATCAGAATCATTCCTGGATCTTTCCATCCCGGGTCGATAGCGGCGTCAATGACCGCGTAGAGGGGTGCGCAGCCCCGCGGCCAATCATATCGCGGCACGCGAGAGATCCTGGCGCCTAGCGAAATGCGAGGTATTTCGGCGCCTGGCGCACAACGGCCTCGAATTAAAATTTCGCTCTCGTTGGCCCATTTTTAATGGCCCGGTGGAGGCTCAGCTGTCGTTCTCGCCTCTGCGGGGGAGGTAGCGCCGATCCGCCCCTTGCTCTGCCTTCTAGAAAAGGGGTGATGTTGCCTCTTTGGCGTCTGGTCAATCGACCTTTTAGGCGCTATTCCGTCCCTCGCTGGCTGTCGAGAATCGCCGTGTCGTCAGCCGTGACATAAGATCCCTCGATGCGCTCCTAGCCCTCCTGATCTTCTCCGGCGGGTTGCCCGAAATTCGCTCGATACAAAAAAAATGACAAATGAAATTAATAAACGGGAAAAGCATAATAATATCGTTCGTCTCTCCGAGGAGCTCGATAATGTTCTCTCGATGCAGATTCTGGCGCGGCCGCTCGGCCCGTTAAACTTATCGGGGCGGATGGACGCGCGACAGGACTGCAACATCACAATATATATATATATATATATATATATATATATATATATGTGTATGTATATACACATATTATCTATTATAAGATATTATTATAACTATCTTATACTGTGGCGGCTACGATCTACCACACATTCAGCGCCTACTGCACTCCAAGTCATGCATGCGCTACGCGTACGGCGGTGCGAGCCCTAAGGCGATTCAGTTCGAGGCGAGCCGACAGATGATAGCAGGGACAAACCATTTCGCATAAGAGAATTGAGGCAGCCTCGGTATATAAGACCGCAACAGATTGAATACCGGACGTATTCGGCTCCTAATACTAATAAAAGGTAAAACATCATGGTATTGAATCCAGATGGTAAAATAGTAAAAAAATGTCCGGCATATTGGCTATGGGATGAAATGATGGAAGAAGAGAATTTTGAACACGAGGTCGAAGCGGAGGAAATGGAGGAGGAAGAGGAGGTGGAGGATGAGGAGGTGGAAGAACAAGAGGATGTTGTTCTCGGCTCTCCGCCGAGATCACCTTCGTATTTTCCGCCTTCTACTCCGCTATCTACTCCTTCCTTTTCTAGGGATCTAGAAAGAGAAGAGGTTGCCTCATTTGGCTCGTTGCAGTCAGACGAAGAAGAGGACTAGCAATAGCAGTAGCATTATTTTGTTCCGCATTTTGTTCGTTCACTTGTATACAATATGACTGAAATAAATTGTAATTTTATAATTGTACGTGTTATATCTTTTTATGTATCTGCATGTAAAATGAAAAAAATAAAATTAAAAGTAAAATTAAAAACATTAAGACTTTCGAAACAGTGTATAACGCTCACGCTCCGTCCCCATCTCCACGCGGGCGACGGTGAAAGTCGGGCAATGTCGAGAATTCAAATGGATTTATCGACGCCTAACGGGCCTTTGGCTTATCACACAAATTGGATTGGCTTTTGACCTGTCAGTGAATGATGAGAGAGAGTATGTGTGTGTTTTAAATTCATTCAACTTCGCTTACCTTGAATTAAACCGTTATAAGACCATTCTTTTACTATCAAGTTGCAAATATTTTACAATTTTTTTCACTATCTTACCGACACAATATTTTACTTTCCACTACCGGCCCCACAATGTATACAGCCATGACTCGTCTGACTCGTGCACAAGAGATTAAAGTTTAACGTGTATCATGTTATCATTTGATCATAATACTCAGTGTGTATGAAAAATATAAAGAAGAAAACCATGAATCAATGCAGATACAGAATATTATGCATTATTATGCGTAATATATAATGCGTTATTATGTACTACTTATTTTTATGATATAATTTTATTTTTTCATATTTAAATAAATAAACGTCTTATAGTTGTCTATAATTTACCTAAAAAACTTAATGCATTGATTAAGCGTGGAAATGATAGATTACCTATTAATAGCAGGACTGAAGTCGTTTATAAATTATACTATAAAAATTGTAATACGTCATATATTGGCCAAACGAAAAGACATTTAGGCACTCGTGTCAAAAAACATTTTAACGACAATAAATTGCATGAAAGTAATCTTTCTGTCATTAGCAAACATAAATTGGAATTTAATCACGACTTTAATTGGTCAATACCGGTTATTTTACACAATGAAAAACATGTGAGGAAGAGAAAAATTGCAGAAATGTTTTTTATCAAAAGTTTGACAACATTATTAACTTACAAAAGGACATTGAGAATTTAAACAATATTTATGATAGACTAATAAAGTTTGTTTTAAAGGTTGTCTTTCTCTGTTTCATGGAGAGGTTGATATGATGAAATCTTAACACAGTGATTTCCTTATTTCTCATAATATAATAGTTAACTAAGATATTGTATGTATATAATTTTCTGTTCACTTTTTATTTGAAATAACTGTAATTTATTTTCTGTTTATAATACTGGAAACAATTTTTAGTTCACTTGTTAAGGACCAAAACCCATGGTCGGAACGTTACATTGTCAACCAAAAATTGCCATTGTGGTCGATTTAAATTTCGTCTTTTATTTTATCTACTGGCGACAGGAATTTAACGTTAAATAAATAAAGATTTTTCAATCTGTTGCACACTATTCACAGCTTTGTTTTTCATTTATTTGTTTTAACTTACTAAATTTTACTAGTCTTATTAATCTTATTTGCTTGTAGAGTTATTTGTTGCACATTCAAATAAGGATTTTCTTGAATACAAAATCTGACGGACGCTATCAATTCATTGAAGAGATGATGTTCTATAAAAATGAAGTGTAATTCTTTTTCTGTTAATTAAATAATCCCGTTTAATTTAATTGTAAAGTAAATTAATTTGTAACGATGCGCCTGCGCCTCGTTCCTATTTGTCGTTATTTAATAAAATTAAATTACTTCTTTATTCGCTTGCTTAATCGCACCCGCTAACTTCCCGCTATCTCGCTCACAACCATACATGCCCGTACGCTTCCTCGCTCGCACGCTCGCTGTCTCGCTTGCTTTCATCGATTGCTCTCATCGCTTTGCGCTTGCTGTCTCGCTCTCTCCCTCTTGCTCTGTCCGAATATTCGCTAATTTTCGCAGTCGTGCCCCACCTGAGTGATTCGCCAGGTAGGGGAATCTCCGGCCAGTATAAGAACCGACACGACCAGTGCATCGAGGCCAGATTCTGACCAGATCTCGCCCGGGCCGAGGTGCTCCTCGGCTCGACCGGGTGTCTCCAGTGTGGTTCATCCCATCCCGCTCGATGTCTTCCTCGATCCACCGGGTGTCTCCGGTTTTCCCGGATCCAGTCCGAGACGACTTATCGTCCGATCCACCGGGTAACTCCGGTTTCCCTGTATGCAGTCTCAGTCGAGGCATTGCCCGACTGCACGGGGTGTCGCCGGCATCTCTGAGCCGTCCTGACAACCAGCCCCATCGACGATACAACACTAGTCCAAGGTTCCGTTTCCGTCCTGAGTACCCGTCACGTTTCCGTAGATTGAGTCCGCGTTTCCGTGATCGTCCGATACTAGTTATACGCGTTTCTCGTCCATCTGTTGTATATTACTTACCCGCGCAAGACTTACCGTTTTCGTTTGAACACCGGATATTATTTTCAAGTTTAATTATTGTACGCACAATCACATTTATACTCGACATTTATACTCTCGCATACACATCTTGTACATAATACATTCATTCAATAAAAACACATCTAGTTTTAAGGAAATGTTCGCACAAGTTGATTTATTTCCCCCCCCCTTTGCTCGAATCCTGGCTATCCGACGAGCCGTTCCGGAGCGTCAAGAAAAGCGGACCGTTTCAAATTATTTTGCATTAAACAACTGAGTAATTGAAATAACTGAAAGGATCACCGGAGAATTTCCCGAGGCCCGAGGAAGTCAGGCGGGGCAAGGGGCGTTTGCTGCCGAGAGTATTTCTCTTTGCGGCCGAGAATTTCCGGGACCCATACAGCAGAATTACGGCCATGATAAGAATCGGCCCGTGAAGGGCGCGACACGGCCCTGCGCCAATTAGATTCGGCGAGGAAAATCGGGGGAAACGATTGCCGACGTTTCTCCCACGGATCTCACGCACCTCACTGTTCGGCGGACTAGCGACGCAAAAGGACGCAGATCCCGTTGAGAATACCGAGAGCTTTTTTTATTGACGATCTTCGAGGACCATTCTGGTGAGACGAACGATCTTTCTGTAAGGCCAACAATTTCGCTGCCGCTCGGGTGAATAGTGTCGGGCCCTCGATTTTACGTATCAGATAATATCGATTATTCGCGTTTGTCGCACGTGGCCCATACGCCATTAACGTCTCCGTTCTGTCGCGATTTTGGGAAACACGCGAATAATAGAGGGGCCGAGCGATTCGTCCGAGCTTTTGTTGCAGGATCGCTGCTTCCCCGGGAAACGCCTCCAGTCATCGTGTCATATTTTGCGTTGTTGTATATTGTAAATTGTCCGCGTTTTCGTGAGATCTATCGTCGTTGTGACCTTATTTCGTCGTTATTAGCATAATCAGCGCGTTTCGGCTGTCATAGTTTGTCGGAAAATTTTTATGTTTCGACCGAAAGTCGTCGTATTAACGTGACGTCGTTGTATGTACGCCCTGCCGCATTCCATCGCGCGGGGCTCCCGAAGTATCGATTGCTATCAGGTAGATCTCGGGCGGGCGAGAACAGTGCGGGTCTCTTAATAATCGGTTCTCTTAATAACTTCCCCGTTCAGAAAAAAAAATAAATTTCACGATCACAAATTGGCGTCCAACGTGGGGCCCCTTAAAAATTAATACGGGATGTTCGAAAAGATTTCCGTGTTGAGAGAGCGGAATTTGAGGATCGAGAGCGGTATTTCTGAGAAAATTGCGAATATATTTGAACTTAATTTGTGTCTGCCTATTATTGAATTTATGTGAAGATTATTTATTTTGATGAGATTATTGGATGAAACTGTGAATATTATTTGCTCTGTAATATTTATTTGTGGAATGGTATTAATATTGAACTGTGCCTTATGATATTAAGATTTGTATTATTCGATATTATTCAGATTAGATCAATGTTATTATCGATCATCGATTGAAAGACATTTCTTTCGCGATATCTTCAGATCGCGGATCAGATCTTCAGATCGCGCGCATCCCCGAGGAGAACGGCCTAGGTTTGCTAGACCCGAGAAAGCGATCGTGTTTCGTGGTGACTAGTCATCTAGATCCGCGACATCTCGGGACATAACAATCGCATGCCATCTTGAAAAAGAGCGTTTAATTCACGTTAGTACGTCGCATAGACGTGCGTTATTCGGATTAAAAGCATTCATTTCTAGTTAGTTCAGTAGTTCGCATCATCGCATGCTATCTTGAAAAAAAGCTTTTAATTCACGTTAGTACGTCGTATAGGCGTGCGTTATTCGGATTAAAAGCATTCATTTCTAGTTAGTTCAGTAGTTCGCATCATCGCATACTATCTTGAAAAAAAGCGTTTAATACACGTTAGTACGTCGCATAGGCGAGCTTTATTCAGATTAAAAGCATTCATTTCTAGTTAGTTCCGTAGTTCGCATCATCGCATGCTTCTTGAAAGAAAGCGTTTAATTCACGTTAGTACGTCGCATAGGCGTGCGTTATTCGGATTGAAAGCATTCATCTCTAGTTAGTTCAGTAGTTCGCATCATCGCATGATATCTTAAAAAAAAGCGTTTAATTCTAATTTTTACGTTCTATAGGCGTGCGTTATTCGGATTGAAAGCATTCATTTCTAGTTTGTTCAGTAGTTCGCATCATCGCATGCTATCTTGAAAAAAAGCGTTTAATTCACGTTAGTACGTCGCATAGGCGTGCGTTATTCGGATTAAAAGCATTCATTTCTAGTTAGTTCAGTAGTTCGCATCATCGCATGCTATCTTGAAAAAAAAGCGTTTAATTCACGTTAGTACGTCGCATAGGCGTGCGTTACACGGATTAAAAGCATTCATTTCTAGTTAGTTCAGTAGTTCGCATCATCGCATGATATCTTAAAAAAAAGCGTTTAATTCTAATTTGTACGTCGTATAGGCGTGCGTTATTCGGATTGAAAGCATTCATTTCTAGTTAGTTCAGTAGTTCGCATTATCGCATGCTATCTTGAAAAAAAGCGTTTAATTCACGTTAGTACGTCGCATAGGCGTGCGTTATTCGGATTAAAAGCATTCATTTCTACTTAGTTCAGTAGTTCGCATCATCGCATGTTATCTTGAAAAAAAGCGTTTAATTCACGATAGTACATGGAATAGTCGTGCGTTATTCCGATTAAAAGCATTCATTTCTAGTTAGTTCAGTAGTTCGCATCATCGCATGCTATCTTAAAAAAAGCGTTTAATTCTAATTTGTACGTCGTATAGGCGTGCGTTATTCGAACTGAAAGCATTCATTTCTAGTTTGTTCAGTAGTTCGCATCATCGCACGATATCTTGAAAAAAAGCGTTTAATTCACGTTGGTACGTCGCATAGGCGTGCGTTATTCGGATTAAAAGCATTCATTTCTAGTTAGTTCAGTAGTTCGCATCATCGCATGCTATCTTGAAAAAAAGCGTTTAATTCACGTTAGTACGTCGCACAGGCGTGCGTTATCCGGATTAAAAGCATTCATTTCTACTTAGTTCAGTAGTTCGCATCATCGCATGCTATCTTGAAAGAAAGCGTTTAATTCACGATAGTACGTCGAATAGTCGTGCGTTATTCGGATTAAAAGCATTCATTTCTAGTTAGTTCAGTAGTTCGCATCATCGTATAATATCTTAAAAAAAAGCGTTTAATTCTAATTTGTACGTCGTATAGGCGTGCATTATTCGGATTGAAAGCATTCATTTCTAGTTTGTTCAGTAGTTCGCATCATCGCATGCTATCTTGAAAAAAAGCGTTTAATTCACGATAGTACGTCGAATAGGCGTGCGTTATTCGGATTAAAAGCATTCATTTTTAGTTAGTTATGTAGTTCGCATCATCGCATGCTATCTTGAAAAAAAGCTTTTAATTCACGTTATTACGTCGTATAGGAGTGCTTTATTCGGATTAAAAGCATTCATTTCTATTTAGTTCAGTAGTTCGCATCGTCGCATGCTATCTTGAAAAAAAGCGTTTAATTCACGATAGTACGTCGAATAGGCGTGCGTTATTCGGATTAAAAGCATTCATTTCTAGTTAGTTCAGTTGTTCGTATCATCGCATGCTATCTTGAAAAAAAAGCGTTTAATTCACGATGGTACGTCGAATAGGCGTGCGTTATTCGGACTAGAAGCATTCATTTCTAGTTAGTTCAGTAGTTCGCATCATCGCATGCTATCTTGAAAAAAAGCGTTTAATTCTAATTTGTACGTCGTATAGGCGTGCGTTATTCGGATTAAAAGTAGTCATTTCTAGTTTGTTCAGTAGTTCGCATCATCGCATGCTATCTTGAAAAAATGCGTTTAATTCACGTTAATACGTCGTATAGTCGTGCGTTATTCGGATTAAAAGCATTCATTTCTAGTTAGTTCAGTAGTTCGCATCATCGCATGATATCTTAAAAAAAAGCGTTTAATTTAATTTGTACGTCGTATAGGCGTGCGTTATTCGGACTAAAAGCATTCATTTCTAGTTAGTTCAGTAGTTCGCATCATCGCATGCTATCTTGAAAAAAAGCGTATAATTCTAGTTTGTACGTCGTATAGGCGTACGTTATTCGGATTAAAAGCATTCTAAACACTGAGAGTGGCCAGTCGAGATAGCGCTAAAGAAAATCTAAACAAATTTTTGAATTATGAGACTCGGAAGTATATGAAATTCCAACCACTCGTATCCATGGTTATAACTTGGTTTATCTTAGAGATTTTAAACAAAGAGCCTGTTGTCCTCGAGAAATTGACCAGAAGTAAACATAAGTTAATATTGCACGTGCGCTCGTCCGACAGGCCATTCTTAATCGTGCAATAAGTTCTCAATCAAGCAATAAGATAAGCTCCTCGCTCCTACTCTCTACTGGATGGAGCTAAATCACGCGCAAAAGGGCTTAACGAATTAAAACATTAAGACACTCCTCTCTTACTAAAAATCTAACTCCTTGGCCCTAAGAAGGGAGTAATAGAAATCATTTGATTCGATTTTCAAAGATTCCCACCATCCAGTAAGGAGGAGGAGCAACTACCTTAAAAAATGCAAGCGCAAGGCGCGAGAATTCACTTGCTCTCTAGTTCATTAGTTCATTAGTTCTAGTTCACTAAGCGTTCACTAATAAGCACTAACTAGCACTATAAGCAGTACAGTTGACAGCTCTGGTCAAGATTCGGTTATTCAATTTTAAAATTATATAGCCTCGGGGATCCTTTTCTTTCATTATGCAGTTAAGTTATTAATTTGTTTTATATCACAGTGAAAATGATTTTGTTAACATTTAATCGTGCGTCATGTGAAATTTCTGATGAACATCTTTATTACTCGGCTCTTCATGTTATAAACCTCCGACTTCAGCCATTGTAATTTTATCAACGCATTTATTTTTGTGATTCCAACGAATTGTGAGTAAATTTGAGCAACTTTTCTCCCTTTTCCATATCTTACTATCTCATAATTTAAACATTTATATCTAACAAATAATTTTAAACAGTTTAATAATCATTAAATCTTTACTAATTACTATCAATCAATCAATCAATCCTTGTTTCACCTCTCCTCCAGCCTCATTCCTTGTTCTTCCTAATTCGCCTAGAATCTCCGAAAGGCGATTCGCGAATAAATCTCCTACGATCTTTATTCATTCGTTCAGGATTTCAGCATTGGAATTCACGAATATTTCCTTTATTCATTCGCTCTGGATTTCAGCATTGGAATTCGCGAATAAATCTCCTACGATCTTTATCCATTCGTTCAGGATTTCAGCATTGCAATTCACGAATATTTCCTTTATTTATTCGCTCTGGATTTCAGCATTGGAGTTCGCCAATAAATCTCCCAAGATCTTTATCCATTCGTTCAGGATTTCAGCATTGGAATTCACGAATATTTCCTTTATTTATTCGCTCTGGATTTCAGCATTGGAATTCGCGAATAAATCTCCTAAGATCTTTATCCATTCGTTCAGGATTTCAGCATTGGAATTCACGAATATTTTCTTTATTTATTCGCTCTGGATTTCAGCATTGGAATTTGCGAATAAATCTCCTAAGATCTTTATCCATTCGTTCAGAATTTCAGCATTGGAATTCACGGATATTTCCTTATTTATTCGTTCTGGATTTCAGCACTGGAATTCGCGAATATTCTTCCGCTCTCCGAAGATTCCGAAGAATAATCCATCCCACTAGTTTCCTTTAATTTTTCTCTTTTTTTTCTCTCTCTCTGTATTATTTTCTTTGTATTATCACTACTTTTGGGAGAAACCGTTGAAATAGATAAATAATATTTGAAATAACTAATAATTTTCTAACTTAGACTTGGCGAATTTCTTATTTAGAATTTTATTATTGTATTTTAATTTGGACCTGTGCTTCAGCGAATTCAGAAAATTTTAATTCTAACTATAACACATACGTGAGAATATATACAGGGTCTACCAAAAGTGTGGAAACCCCTAAATATCTCGGAAAATATACGTTTTACAGAAAAGTGTTTCCAACAAAAGTTGTAGGGTTTAAGAAGATCTATATACTGATTCTATCAGTTTGACCTTGGATGGCGTCGTCAAGGTCAGGTCAAGGTCACATTGACTTTTTTAAATGACACCCCCTACATTTGATTGCATATTCTTATAGCTTAATTCAAGAGCTTTCCAAAACACTATAATAATGTTCATTTTTATTAAGTACTTTGCGAGTTATGAGGGTTGAAATAATTTCTTAATTTTACATAAACCATAAAATATCTAGTAAACCATTCATTTTTCGATTATCTTACCTTCATACTTTTATGTACAAAATAATGAAAGGAATCAATTGGTGTAAAGAAAACATACAGTTGTTTTTAAGAAAAAATATGGAATTGTTAATTGCAAATTACATATTTTTTCTTAGAAACAACTATGTGTTTTCTTTACACCAATTGATTCCTCTCATTAATTTGTACATAAAAGTATGAAGGTAAGATAATCGAAAAATGAATGGTTTACTAGATATTTTATGGTTTATGTAAAATTAAGAAATTATTTCAACCCTCATAACTCGCAAAGTACTTAATAAAAATGAACATTATTATAGTGTTTTGGAAAGCTCTTGAATTAAGCTATAAGAATATGCAATCAAATGTAGGGGGTGTCATTTAAAAAAGTCAATGTGACCTTGATCTGACCTTGACGACGCCATCCAAGGTCAAACTGATAGAATCAGTATATAGATCTTCTTAAACCCTACAACTTTTGTTGGAAACACTTTTCTGTAAAACGTATATTTTCCGAGATATTTAGGGGTTTCCACACTTTTGGTAGACCCTGTATATATATATATATATATATATATATATATATATATATATTGTTACGCGCGCACCCGAGTCGTCACGGCCCTGCCGTTGTCTGGATCCCGTCGGCAAGAAGATTATTTACAAACAACGACTGTCAGCTGAGTTCGGTTCCAGCTGTCTGGCTGCGCGGACGCGAATTTGCATCGAGCCGCTAATTTTGTGTTGAATCGTTTTGTGTTATCGTTTGTGTTGCCCTGTGTTGGGAATTAAAGCTTTTAGTTCTTTTAAAAGTGTTTATTTATTTCGCGCGACTCGCGAGCGGCCGATCTTTCCGTGCGCGACTTCGATAATAATCGAAGTCCTCGCCGCGGGCGTAACATTTTGGGGGCTCGTCCGGGATCGGACGGACGAAACGGATAATTGAGAGAAAGTGACCGCGAGAAGTGACCGTGAAAAAGTGATGGCGACAATAGCCGCGAAGAGGAGAAGGAGGGAGCAGCCCTCGGAAGGGCGGGCGATGGAACCGCGGGCGCCGGAGACAGCGGCAACGGAGGCAGCGGCGTCGGAATCTTCCGCTCTGCTCACCGTCCTGCAGGAGATGCGGCAGATGCGCGAGGAACAAGCGCGACGCGAGGAGGAGATCGCCGCGATGCTGCGCCGTCACGACGAGGAGATCCAGCTTCTACGCGGGAGCCGGCTACAGCCTCCTCAGCTAAGTCCTTCCGAGTTTAGATCGGGGTCTCGGGAAAGTCGCGACGCGGAGACACGAAACGAAACCGGATATAGGTTGAAGCCGGATACGTTCGATGGGACAGTTTCGTTGCGGGAATTTTTCTCGCAGTTCTCCCTCATAGCGCGCGCGAACCGTTGGGACGACGCGACGAGGACTGTAGTGTTAGCGTCGTGTTTGAGGGGGAAGACCCGCTCTGTTTTAGAGTCGATCGAGGATTTAGAGACCTGTACGTTTGAAGAACTGAAATCCAAGCTCGAATTGCGTTTCGGCGAGGGGCAATCTCAGAATTGCTATACGCAATTCACGAACCGAAAACAGAAATTCGGGGAGGATTTTGCAACTTTCGGTTCGGAGTTAGAGAGGCTCGCCCGTTTGGCCTACCCCGAATGTTCTTACGCGGTGCGGGATAAGATTGCTTGCGCACAATTCGTTTCGTCGCTTCTCGACGGATTCGTGAGGAGGACTCTCCAGCTGGAAGGAATATCTTCCCTGAAACTAGCTGTAGAAAGGGGGAAGGCCGTAAAGATAATCCAGGGGAAAAATTTTGAGAGGAAAAAGGATTACGAAAGGCAATTTGAAAAAGGAAAGGGGGACGCGCTAACTCATGAAAGAAAGAGTAAGGAGGAGGAAAACGGAAAGCAAAAGGGCATGAAAGAGTGTTGGCTTTGCGGGAGGGCTGGACATTACCGTGCGGATTGTCCCGAAAAAGAGGAAAACCCGTAATAGAAATTAAGATAGGAATTAAGTTTCTATTTTCCAGTTATTGCGCTTTCTTGTTATTTCTTTTAACAGGTGAAGTGTTTTCTGAATGGAAAAGGAGAAGGAAAGCTGATGAGTCGTAAAATGGAGATTTAACAACGTGAACTCCCAAAGAGAAGACTGCCTCGCCCACGGTTTTTGAGCCGTGGTTTTCCCGTGGGCCGGAGAGCGAATGCTGAGGCAGGGACTTGGGGAGTCCTTTTGGGACGACGGGTCCACGGTAGATACCCCCCTCTTGTCCGAAGAAAGTCACGGGAGGAGAAGGACCAAAAAGGACTCGCGCCGGGAACAGGAAGATGGCTGGAATGGGAGGCTGCCCTGGAGTCGGTTCTTGAGAGCCTGGCCAGCTCTCTGGAAGGGATCGGTTGGGAGCCTGCCCGGTGGATTGGGGCCTGATCGGAACGATGCTCGGTAACCGGGAGCAGCAGCTCAGGGAGAGCAGGATCGTTCGGGGTTCCTGGAAGTCCACGATGGTCATTGAGCCCCTTGCTGATTGTCGGGACGACAATCTTGAAGAGGAGGGGCAGTGTTACGCGCGCGCCCGAGTCGTCACGGCCCTGCCGTTGTCTGGATCCCGTCGGCAAGAAGATTATTTACAAACAACGACTGTCAGCTGAGTTCAGTTCCAGCTGTCTGGCTGCGCGGACGCGAATTTGCATCGAGCCGCTAATTTTGTGTTGAATCGTTTTGTGTTATCGTTTGTGTTGCCCTGTGTTGGGAATTAAAGCTTTTAGTTCTTTTAAAAGTGTTTATTTATTTCGCGCGACTCGCGAGCGGCGGATTTTTCCGTGCGCGACTTCGATAATAACACAGGCCCACAAAAAAAAAGTGAAGTTTAATGTCCATAAAAGAAACCATTGTATTCCTAAGTAATTTTTCCCGCTGAATCCGAATCTGAAATCGGTTTGACCGTATCACGTCAAGTTTAAGGTCATTTCAAGGTCAAATTGCGAAAAAATCACATGCGTAAAAGAACAATGTGTATGTCTATATTTTTGGGGTCGCTGAATTCGAATCCGTAGTCCGTTTGGTCCGACAAGGTTCAGATCAAGGTCAGTTCAAGGTCAAATGTGTTAATTTTGCTTAAAATGAATTTTTGACTGCAGATTCTGAAAGAACGGAAAATTTTACGTTCACATATGTATTTTAATTTTTTTTTTGTATCATAACATATCAAGACAAACAGCCACAACACTTATGATCTTTTGCTTTTTCTCACTCTTTTGTCTTCAAATGATCTGTGTAGTGGATTTCGCTTTCTCTTCTTTCCATCCACAGTACTTTCTCTTTTCATCATAGGAAATAAGTTAAGTTACTACTCGGGAAGTGTTCCAAGTGTAAGTTTGGTAGTCGACCACCAGATGGCTACCACTAAAATCATAAAAACTGCAAGTAAATCGGCGTACCTCAGAGATAAATTCGGCAGATATGAAGACTTTACTTTGCCGTCATGGTAGGCACACAGAAATCGGTTACGATGCAGGGATTCAGAACCCGAGTATCATATCTGCCGAATTTATCTCTGAGGTACGCCGATTTACTTGCAGTTTTTATGATTTTAGTGGTAGCCATCTGGTGGTCGACTACCAAACTTACACTTGGAACACTTCCCGAGTAGTAACTTAACTTATTTCCTATGATGAAAAGAGAAAGTACTGTGGATGGAAAGAAGAGAAAGCGAAATCCACTACACAGATCATTTGAAGACAAAAGAGTGAGAAAAAGCAAAAGATCATAAGTGTTGTGGCTGTTTGTCTTGATATGTTATGATACAAAAAAAAAATTAAAATACATATGTGAACGTAAAATTTTCCGTTCTTTCAGAATCTGCAGTCAAAAATTCATTTTAAGCAAAATTAACACATTTGACCTTGAACTGACCTTGATCTGAACCTTGTCGGACCAAACGGACTACGGATTCGAATTCAGCGACCCCAAAAATATAGACATACACATTGTTCTTTTACGCATGTGATTTTTTTGCAATTTGACCTTGAAATGACCTTAAACTTGACGTGATACGGTCAAACCGATTTCAGATTCGGATTCAGCGGGAAAAATTACTTAGGAATACAATGGTTTCTTTTATGGACATTAAACTTCACTTTTTTTTGTGGGCCTGTGTAATCGAAGTCCTCGCCGCGGGCGTAACAATATATATATATATATATATATATATATATATATATACACACACACGCACACGCATACTCACTGATGCATAACTACAACTGGTAAAATGTATTTTTCTTTCCTTATATTTTCTTTATATAATATATTTTTTTTTATTTAATGTAGAATTTAATTATTTAACCCGTTCTGTTCCCTAAATCCTGAGATCGCACTAGATCCTATCCCGCGTAACAAGGATTAAATTCCTTTACCGAAAAGGGACCACCGAACGAATAGGCATAAAAACGCAGAGTTAAAGAGACCTTAAGTCGTTGACCTGTATCAGGGTTGCCCTTCACATTCGTTCGACCCAATCCATACACACTCTCGAATAAAGTGTGTCACGGGGTAAGTAAGTTACGTTCTTCCGTACAGCCCATCCTTTCAGGGTCTGGACGTAACAGTATAAAATTAATAATTAATATATATTCATAATTCATTTGCTTACATTCCCTTCATATGTAAATATACATACCCGCACGCACACACACACATATACATGTAATTTAATAACTCAGAAGGAAAAGTTAAAATTTCGAAATAATTGTAAGATAAGTCTGCAAAACGCACATTTCTTGTTAAAAAATAAATGTTCTAATTTTACATTATTAAATGTTAAGAAATTAAGGAAATTGTTTAAATAATCTTAAAATAATATACAGGGTTCGCCACCAAAATCCGGACAAATTTAAATTTGAATTTTCCGCCTTATTGAACTTTGGCAGTGGGTTGTTATTGTTGTTCCGCCAGTTCAATTGTTTATAATAAACGTATGTAATCTCAAAATGTCCGAACAAATAAGATCGAGTGCGGAATATAACCGAAGAGCGGCGATAATAGAAGGCCTTCGCGCTGGACATTCTCAGACCGAGATTATTCGGTTTTTCGGTTACCCAAGATCAACTGTGTATGATGTTGCGGTTAAATTTTTTGCTTCAGAGAAGTTCACAGAAGGTTCTGTAAACCCGATGAGGAGGAGGCACTCGAAAGAAAAATCTGTAAGAAAAAGAAAAATCTGTAAGAACCCCAGAAATCATCGCAAAGGCTCAACAGCTCATTTCAGAGGACCCTGGACAGTCACGGGCGATTTCCGCGTGGTTCGTTGATAGATAACTGGATCGGAAATCCGGGTTCGTGGTTTTTGCAAATGAGCGAGAGCGTGTGTAAGTAAAATAAACGAGTTTATTGTGTGTTTGAGATACAGTGTGAATGTGTGTGTGTGTGTGAGTGCATGTAGCTATGTGCAGATGCGTGAGCACGGTATTCGGTGCGAGGCGCTAAGTTTCTTATCGTTGCAATTATATTTAAGTCGCAGATGCACGTCGCAGCGTGCCGTGATAAGGAGCGAGAATTTATTAAAGTGGTTAGGTTCGTATACAGTGTTGTATGTCTCGGATATCAGATGTGCCGGATCGAAAGAATACCTTTAATATAGTATACACGGCGCGTGTTGTGATTCCGGCACGGCCAATGACCATTGACGCGGCGCGTAGCGTTTTTATGTACGCACGCCGGGAAAGCCCCTTTTTCCGTAAATTTCTTTTGGTTTGGCGTCAGGAACGCGCGCTATATTTCGCAGAATTCAATAACTGCGATTACGTGGGATTTAAATCGATAGTCCCGTGCAATTAGGATGTATGTTCGGGAACGCAGTGCCGACGAGAATGACAAGTCCGAGGTAGCTCTCTTCTCTGCCTCGTGAAAAATGCACTTGCGTTTGGCGGTCGGATTTTAGACCGGTAGTCGAGATCTCTCGACGGAATCGGAGTTCACTCGGATTCCTGTTCCTTGGTCGGAATTATGACGATCGGATGGAAGTGATCTGGCTTGTGGATCGAGAGTACTCGATGGAGGAAGAGTTCGCTCTATCTCCTTTCTAAAAGCGAGATTGTACTTCTTGGAGCGGTCTAGGTTTCGGAGCTGCTTCACCTGATGTGAGCGGATCGGAAAAGATGATTAGTGTGCCAAACAGGCCCTTTTTATACTGGCTTAATTGCCCGCGTCGGCGCGCGGCGGTATTACCCCTTCCGAATGGGTTACGGAAAGCGGTACGGTCGGAGGCCCGCTCAGAGGGGTTCGGGGTGCGCGCCGAGCGGGTTTTTCGCCGGTTGCCGGATCGGGGCCCGTCGGCAACACTCGGCGGTGTTCGGCTCGCTTTCTGATAGTTTAAAAAATGTGGGCGCACCGCGCCCTTGCCTCTGCCCGGCGGATCGCATGCCGGGAATACGATGCATCTAAGGGGGTGCACGGGGTGCATCGTTACAAGTCTCTGACAAAATAACTAAAAAATAACTAAAAGTTTGGATGTGAGTGACACTACAATGCGTCGAATTGCTGAAGAGGATCTACGCTATAAATCCTACGTAATAAAAGTTCGTCAAATGCTCTCCGAGGCTGCTAAGATGAAGAGAGTTGCTGTCGGATAACGTTGATATGTTTTGGTCTAAGGAATTCTGGCCTCTGAACAGTTCAGATTTGAATCCTTTGAACTATTTCGTGTGGAGCGTCATTGAACGAGTGAACAAGTCGAGACATCCCAACGTGACATCTCTCCAGGCGGCTATTGAGGCAGCGTTCGCAAATATGGACAAGGGCGCATTGCAGCGCTTTAAGCCAAGAATCGAAGCAGTTATCGATGCAAAAGGAGGTTATATAGAATAATTTTATCGTAAAAGAATGTCACTATTAATGTGTAAAAGATTTTTCTGAAATTCTTACATTTTGATGAATAAAATTTTATTTAAAGAAATTATTCGTTTTGTCCGGATTTTGGTGGCGGACCTTGTATATGTATGTATGCGTATGATATACAGGGTGACCAATGGGAATGCGTTGAAAGTAAATAGTTATTACTTCGTAACAAATAGGCCGAATAAAATGAATTAAACGCCATTTTGTAGAGAAAACTTGTCAATTTTATTACCATATATGGGTAATTCTTTTACAAACCGAACACCATTCTGACTGACACATTTTTTATTTGGCTGAAACTTTGTTTACGTGTTCTATGTCGAAAAAAAAATGATACGTGTTCAAGGATTTTTTTTTTTTTTTTTTTTTTAAATAGAGGGGGTTGAAAGTTTGAGATTTTCGTGATTTTTGCCTTGGAGACTCATTTTCAAAAATTCATAACTCCGGTTCTTTTTAAGCTAGAGAAAACTTTTTTTTTTCATTTTGAAGATAAAAGAGTGACTTTTAAGAAAAAAATAGTTTCAAAAAAATTTATAAAAAATTTCATATTGTTATAAACAATTGAAATGTTTAAATCAATTTTTAACCATGGCCCCCAAATTTTAACAATTTCTTAATACAACCATCGTATTCTACGTCAAATTTTCTATAAAAAAACATGTATTTTATTAATGGAGAAATTATGTTTACTGGTAGAGATAAATTAATTTATCTAGCGCGGCACGTCGTATCAGCGCGTAGGTACCTCTGCACATCTCATTTTCTAACCCCACATCGTTTTTCTCAGTAACGTTAATGATTATTCAACATTTTCCATTTTGTCAATCGAGTAATAATTATTATTAGCAAACAATTATTTTTTATTAATAATTGAACAAAATAATAACGTGTTAGCATATGAAAAAACATATTTATTTCTATTTTTAAACATTACTCTTATTCATTAATGCCTAATATGTACCTTATTTTTAAATGTACAATGCTATCTTAATATAAACATCTGAATGTTTATTTAAAGATTTTTACAATTGTTTTTTTATCATCTAATGAAAATTTTTTAGCTTCTAGTATCTGAAGAGAGATTGGAATCATGCAATGAAACTGTAAAGTGCCTTTTATCGTTAGAACTTTTTGAAAACGTGCTGACAACATTTGTTCTTCTTTTTCATACTCATCATTTGTCGAATAGCGACACGTTATATTATGCAAAGCTTCTGTTGCCCAAGTGAATAATTCTTGGGGTATTCGAATAGGATTATTTATCCTTTGAAGACTAGCTCTAGCAGCAAGTCGTTTTAACGTTCCACCTATTCCATCACATGGTCCCTTGCCATGGGACGTTGGGAAAAAATGCCATTCGGCTGCTATTCCAAAATCTTGTAAATGATGAGTAATGTTTATAAAATTTTTCTTGTTTTTATACTGTGCGCTTGCACCGTCCGAAAAATATATTATTTTATCAACACCTTTCAAATTCGTTTTTATAATTTCAGCTAGTTGTTTTTGAAAGAGATGAACAGCAATAGTGTTATGATGTAAGCATTCAGAAATGGAAACGAAACTTTTGACTTTTACTTCACCTTCATTATCTTTATAATAAATTGAGAATGGATGTATAGTTGCTTGATCATTATTCCAGTGCACACCTTGTACAGAATTTTGTAATACAAATGCATAATTTTCACTAAAATCACATATAACAATGCATTCATTTTTCATTATATTTTTTTTCTTATAGTTCAAGAATTCCATTTGTTTTTTAACTAAAAAAGAATGTAGCAGTAATTTTTTCAAGCCATTACTTAAAAGTTGTAAAAATTCATCTACAGTAGATATTAAAGTTTGTAGTGAAGTTCTGTCTATTGTCACCCACTGTTTGTACTTAACATTTTCGATGAGTTTGTCATCGAAAGTTTGTTGTAATTCTTCAATAATATTTTCTACACCAGGGCACTTATCACATAATCCCAAAAAACAATTAGTAGATTGAACATCACACATCATACGATCCAAACAATCATGATAATTAGTAATTGGTCTTTTGGAGTCAGCTGTGATACATTTCAAATTCGCCCCATCTATCAAGAGTTTAATATTTTCGTGTATCGGACACACACACACCGAATGAGTGCCACTGGCTCCTGCCAGCATACAGTGTTTTGGTCGCATACTGCTAAACTTTGAAAAACTACACTTCATTTCTGGATAATCTTTTTTAAATAGTTCATACAATTCTTTCAAATTATTTAAAATCAGGCGTTTTTGCATCTGTATTTTGTGTCCATCCACTATCACGGAGACGAAATCTTTTTTCCCGGGCATAATTTGTGTGTGTTCATCAGACTGATAGAAGTTCATTATGCTATTTGTAACATCTGCTCCTAAAGATGGATGGCTTTTGGGATTTGGATCGCCTAATATTCCTTTATCTTTAGCAATATTTTTTGCAATAGTTATCATATGGCGAGTAGCTGTGGGAAAGTGCACCTGGATTTTCTGATAAGACCAGTGTCTGAAAATAGTCAAAATTTTAACTTTATGAGATCGGTCTGTACTGGTATTGAAACTTTCTTGTAAGGTTCTTAAAATTGTGACATCATCATCATCATCTTCACCAACATCATCTGGACCATCGTCGTTTACATGAAAAACTTTTTTCTTAATCGCCTCCGTAATTTTTTTAATTTTTTCCTCGGAATAACGTTTTTGAGTTAATTTGCGTTTTTTAATAGGTGATGCTCCCAAGAAACGTAATCCTTCATTTAAACGATCAACTCTGTCATTCAAAAACTTTTCGTTTCCACCTGAAAATCCCGAGGTTCCTTCACTACTCGAGTTTACATCAGATTCTTCATTAGATGGTTCTTTTTCATGTTCTTGCTGTAAAGAATAAAAAATTTATATGAGCATCGAAAATTGATTAAAAAGTAAATAGACTCGATAGACTTCATGTATAATTAATACCATTTCAACTGCATCTGTATCTTTATTTTCGTTTATACTTTTTGAGATGCGCAGACGACAGGAATCGCAAATTGTTTGTTTTAATGCCTCAGCAGTTATTGATACATTTAGTTGACGTAGTTGATCTTTGGTAACTTTTCGCAATCGCAGCGCTTTACTTGAGTGACCACTCAAATCAAAAGGATTGAAACATCTGTCGGTGCGAACGTTCGTGCCTATTATTTTTTTTGCCACTCTTTTAGGCATCGTGTTGGTATTCAACGTTTTTCAATTATTCGTGTGTATGTATGCGCGCGCGCGCGCGCGTGTGTGTGGTCAGTCAAAACAATCGAGATGACTCGTCAGTGCCTTGTTAACAGCGCCATTTTAGGGTCTATTTCTTAATTATATTGCCTGTTCCCTAAAATACTGAGACACATTATGCTATAAATATTAACTGATTAGTGTTAAAAAAAATTAATGCTAATTATCTACGTAGTTTGTTAACAATTGAACTATTACATTTTCCTCACCTGTCTTTCGCATGATCTGTCTGCACACTTCAAAGATAGTTTCGTAACCTATAGATTTAGATACGTAAGTCCAGACGAGCCAACAAATCCCAAGAGAGTTACAAAAGTTTTCATCAACTACCAGACAGAGATCAGAAAAACACTCGCGCGGGTAGTAAAATTATTAATAAACCAATTCTAATACCACAGATTTCGAATCAAACTTTCGACGCTTTAAGAGAGAAAAAAGATAATAATGTACGAGATTTACTGGCAGTGGCGGGCGACAGGGCGACCAGTGTATCTTGAGCTCTTGTCGCCATCTGAAGTTTATTGGTGACCAAAATCCGCCAAATTCAAAAGTGGAAACCGATAGTGAAACGACAAATCCTTATTTAAGTAAATCGACTCTTCAAAATTTTAGTGCTTTACAAGTACTTTTATTTATTTTAGATATTTTTTAGCGTTAATGATTGTAGTTTAATCTATTATTTATAATTATATGTATATATACAATTAAGTAGGAGATTATTAACTACTGATAAATAACGTTTTTAAGAAAAATTTTATTAAAATCGTAATTAATTGTTTTTTCATTTGCTAACATGTTATTATTTTGTTCACTTAATAATAAAGTCCTGTTTGCTAATAATAATTTGTACTCGATTGACAAAATAGACTAATAGTTGAATAATCATTAATGTTATTGAGAAAAACGATGTGGGGTTAGAAAAAGAGGCGTGCAGAGGTACCTGCGCGCCGATACGACGTGCCGCGCTAGATAAATTAATTTATCTCTACCAGTAAACATAATTTCTCCATTAATAAAATATACGTATTTTATAGAAAATTTGACGTAGAATACGATGGTTGTATTAAGAAATCGTTAAAATTTGGAGGCCATGGTCAAAAATTGATTTAAACATTTCAATTGTTTATAACAATATGAAATTTTTTATAAATTTTTTTGGAAATATTTTTTTCTCAAAATTCACTCTTTTATCTTCAAAATGAAAAAAAAAGTTTTTTCTAGCTTAAAAAGAACCGGAGTTATGAATTTTTGAAAATGAGTCTCCAAAGCAAAAATCACGAAAATCTTAAACTTTTAATCCTCTCTATTAAAAAAAAAAAAAAAAAAAAAAAAAAAAAAAATTCCTCGAACACGTATCTTTTTTTTTCGATATAGAATCCGTAGAAAAAGTTTCAGCCAAATAAAAAATGTGTCGGTCAGATTTTGCCTCAATCCGTCCGGTTTGTAAAAGAATTACCCATATATGAAAGAGAAATATAATAATTTAACAATTGAAATACACAATATAAAAAAAAAAGAAAAATTTCGCTTGCGCATATGAATTAATGGTATATGTTTTCAAAGTGTTGTCCATTAGAATTAGCACAGAACTGCAATCGTTTGCAAAAACTTTGAAATACATTATCTAACATAGATGTAGGAATGCTGCGAGTGCATTTTTTAATACTATTTATCAGCTCTGCGGTGTTTTGAGGTTGTACGGCGTAACATTTGTCTTTGAGGTAACCCCAAAGAAAAAAATCACACGGGTTCAAATCAGGTGAATAAAGAGGCCATTCCAGACCTCCATGAGCAAATTTCGGGTATCCTAATCCAATTACTCTGTTGCCATACACTTCATGTATCGATTCAAAGACTTCGCGTGTACGATGTGGGGTCGCGCCATCCTGCATAAAATGGAAGTTCTTTACTAATTCGCGTTTCTTTGCATGGGGAAAGAATTTAGTCTCCAATAATTCTTTATAACTTTGACTAGTCACAGTTCCTTCAAAAAATTGCAGGTAGACCCCTTTTACAGAAATTGCAGCCCACGCGGAGACCTTTTGAGGATGAAGAGAAACGGCAATAGACACGTTTGGATTTTCCTGTCCCCAAAACCGATAATTTTGTTTGTTGACATATCCGTTTAACCAAAAGTGAGCTTCATCCGTAAATATTATTTGTTTTTCATCGAGTTCCTCACTTTCAAACATATTGGTTATCACCTTACAAAACTCAAATCGTTTTTCCATCGCTTTATCCGTCAGCAATTGATGTGTAG
Source organism: Camponotus floridanus (assembly GCF_003227725.1). NCBI lineage: Eukaryota > Metazoa > Arthropoda > Insecta > Hymenoptera > Formicidae > Camponotus > Camponotus floridanus. Next base: position 39,024 of record NW_020229580.1, read on the forward strand.
TGATTTTGTAGGGATGCAGTTTAATGACGTCTCTCATTATTTTTCGGAGAGTTTCTCGCTTTAAATCCAAAACCTGAGCAGCTTTCCTAATCGAGGTGTTTGGATTTTCGTCAAAATAATTTCTAACGTCATCAATTGTTTCGTCCGTTGTAACGGTACGAGATGGGCCAGGTAAATCATGTCTACGATCGTTCAAAGTGCCATACATACCAAAATTATCAATAATCCTGCCAAAAAATATCGACAAATAAAAATAAAATCTTACCTAACCAACATTGGAATGATGACGCGATTCCAGGGAGAGGGAGCGTGGGTAAAAAGTATCAAAAACATACCTTCTGAGTATTGTTTCGCTTGAAACTTTTTTAGATCCATATTTACTACGGAATCCACGATACGCCTGACTATAGTTTTTGCCTCTACTATAGAAGCACTCGATGAGAAACACTTTTTCTTCGATAGCGCGTCCATCCTATAACTCGCAAATCGGTTTATACGACGGTTCAAATGAAATTGACGAGTCTTAGGTAGCGGACCCTAGTCGGTAAAACAGTTACCGAAATCGAGGAGGGGATATATAACCGTTTACTTTCAACACATTCCCATTGGTCACCCTGTATGTATAACACGTATACCAGTATATGATATATGTATAACACGTATATCATACATACATATTATTTCGAAATCAATTTTTTTAATTATTTTCTTAGCATTTATTATTGTATAATTGCAAAATTGTTTTTTAACAAAAGATGTGCATTTTGCAGACTGATCTTACAACAATTATAGCAAAACTTAATTTTTCCTATTTGGTAAATCCTATCTGGGAATATATAAGTAATACACATTTAATAAACAATGGCCATTATAATATTAAAATGGTTCTACTATTTTTAGGGTCTTCTTAGGAAATGGCGAAACTTACAACTGAATAGTGCACCTCGAGAACTATTATCTACAGCTATGTCAATGGCATTAGCACCAAGTAATTTATTCCACGAATCATTGAACATTATGCAAACTATTGCTGATAATGTTTGTATAACTCATCCTAATATCTTACTCTTTATAGCTTACTTGCGTACTACTTGGTTACCTATAGCATCAAAAGTATCTGTTTTTAAATGTCCTGCTCGTACTAATAATTTGGTTGAATCTTTCCATCTTCCGCCAATCAAAAAATTAATACACGTAATCCAGCTATGGATATTTTTAGGTAGGTAAATATTTTGTGGAATAATCATATTTCTACTGCATTTAGTTTGCTTTATGGATATGTCCACATGTGGTTTTACAGATCATTTAGCAAATTAACACATTTAACAGATCATTTAGCAATTAACACAAATTATATCAAATCAAGAACTTGATTATCGACGGCTACAAAATAATGTGCGTTCTAGACGATCTTCTACGCGATTCACTAATCAAAGAAATGCACAAATTGTAGGAGGATAGAATTCTCTTATGAATGGAAGCATTTCCTTAAAACAATTTTTACGTATGTTCTATCATTTTACTCAACAATGTACTCAACAATCAGAAGTGCTGCAAGGTATATAAAATGTATATATTTTTAAATAATTTTTTAAATATTTTATAATTTTTGAAAACATTATTGCTAAATCAACATTTGAAAAACTTATTGTAAATTGCATCTTCAGCATTATTCTCTTCAATTTCTGAATTATTAGCAATCTTATCGTTAGTAATCTCATTATTCTCTTCTATTTCCGAATATTGATTATTATCATTATCATTTTCCATTTCTGAATTTTGAGCTGCCCCTAATTCTATATAATATACTATTTTGTTTTATAATAGAAAAATTAAGTAAAAATATGTAAAAAATTTATTATAACAATTGAATGTTGTATACTATCTCTTATTTATTTGTTATACTCCTTTATTTATTTGTAGATGTTGCTGATGATGAAATAGAAGGAAGTTTGCTGTCAGATGAAACTTTTAGTAAGTATAAGTTATTTATTTATAGTATAGGTTATTTATTTATATTAATAAGAGTTTATATACATATTTACATTCTTTTACAATAAGTTTATGTGCCTATTTACAGACTAGGGTTCATATAACTGTGTGTGTTTGTGTGCATGTGTATATGCATATACATATACCCAGTGAGAAATGAGTCGTTGAATCGACATCAAATTGATGTAAAATACATCGATTTAACATCAATTTGATGTCGATTCGATGATAATTTATCACATATACACCTACATGAAGTGTGTACATACACAATACACACACTCACACATATACTATATGTGTTTGTAGATACACCTATAGATAATCAGTCTAATCAAAGATCACACACTAGAAGAATCAATTGTAGGGAAAATTGTGAAAATATTCAGTCTTCAGCAGGTAATACTTCAAAATAATGAAACATAATATATCTAATATATCTAATATTATATATTTAATATATATATCTAATATTTGCATATAACGGCATATTTGTATATAAATATTGTAAATATTTATTATCTAATTAATTTTTTATATTAAATATTTATTGTAGATGATGTTGAAAATAAATGAAACACATTTAGGATTAAACAGTTCAGGTGCTTTGAATAGCATTCTGATGTTAGTACAAGAAGAAAGTGCTGAAATAGAAGAAAATAATAATGAAAATTCAGAAATAGAGAAGAATAATAATGATGATACCCAAAATTCAGAAATGAAAAAGGATAATGATAATAATCAATATTTGGAAACAGAAGAGAATAATGAGATTATTAATGAGATTGCTAATAATTCAGAAATTGAAAAGAATAATGCTGAAAATGCAATTTACAGTAAGATTTTTCAAATGTTGATTTAACAATAAAGAAATGATTTCTTTAAACTACTTTTTGTTTTATATTTAACTTTTTTTATACTTAATAATACATATAGTTTGAAAATAATATTTTTTTAATTTACAGATGAAGAAGTATATAGAATTCCAGAAGATGATTACGGATTTTTAGAAGAAAGTACTACATCATCAGAAATCACTTTTCATGAAATAAAAGATATGCAAGCAATTATTGAGAACAACAGGGAACCTCGTCCAGAAGGTCATTGTATTATCTGTATTTCTGAAAAATCTTGCATCGTACTTATACCATGTGGGCATACATGTGTATGTGCTACTTGTATTAATAATTTTCTTCATAAAAAATGCCCACTGTGTAACTTATTATACGAAAACTATATAAAAATGATTATTTCGTAAATTGTATATTACGCAAGCAACATAATAACTAAACTATTAGACAGCACTAATGGCCTGCATCTAACGTGAAAATTTCTTTATAAAAATAAGATGAGAAGAACTTATTGAGAACAACAGGAAACCTCGCTCGGAAGGTCATTGTATTATCTGTATTTCTGAAAAATCTTGCATTGTATTTATACCATGTGGGCATACATGTGTATTTGCTACTTGTATTAATAATTTTCTTCATAAAGATGCTCACTATATAACTTAACTGTGTAACGAGATTCCCTGTTGTTCTCAATAAGATTTGTTACGGTGCGCGAGTCGCTGACGAAGTTATATTCTGCAAGTTGCTTGACTTTGATGATGTTGACTTTTTGGTTGTAACATTTTCTTTAATGGTGTTTTATTTAATTATCTGTGAAGACCAGTGTTGTGAGGTATATTACAACACAGACGATTAACTTTTCTAAAACGGAAATAAAAGTTATAATTACAAAACATTTAATGTTTCACGTTTATATACACACGTACACACATAAAATACCTTTTTATCCTTACGGATGTTCTTTATTGTCAATTCTTTCCAATACAATTATAGCCTTCTTTGTTATAGTAGCATTATTTGTAATAGTAACCTTTTCTGTTCTTTTCTGAAAGTTTTCACAATATGTATACACATATATACACAAGATGTTCTATAATTAGTGAAAAACCTGTTGACAGATTCTTGAGATTATTTGATAATTTTTCCTCAGCGAAAATGTCGAAAAACGTCATTTTTTGCAAGTTTCCAATTTTTGTCATCATATATCTTTGTAATTAAGTCTTAAATAAAAATTCTATTAAAGTAAACTATAGAGAAGTAATTTTGGTAACTTTTTAGTCCCAAAAAGTTTAATTTGCAAAAAGTACTTTTTTAAATGTTTATATCTAACGTCTATAAATTATCATTTCGATATTTTCACTGAAAAAAATCATCTTTAAATTATCTCTGCCAGCAAGTTTTTTCACCAATTAGTTGACACTTTGTATAAAGGCTGCGTTCGATTTGGGTTATACGCTGGAAGCATCATTCTTTATGTCTCATATATCAAAGAAAATTAGAATGACATTTTCAATGAGTAAGCGCCCAAACTGTACGCAGCCATAAAATTACTATTTCACGCATACAAATTAAAAATATCATATATGTTTAAGATAATATGAATTTTCTTTTTAGCTAAACTGATAATATTAGTTCAGGGTTTATCTTTTTCCCTTGAAGGAAATCCAATCAGTTCAGTTAAAAAGACATTGAATTATATAAAAATAAATTATTTAGTACTTCCTATATCTTTGTTTTCTTATTATATGTATGTATATGTTCGTGCGTGTATGTGTATGTCTGCGTGAATAAATGTGTGTTTGCGCGCGCGCGCGCGCACGTATGTGCGTGCGCACCATATATACGTATATGCATGGATGTGTATAACATATATACACATGCAAACTGAAATTATCCATACATATCTTTACCTTCATCTCTGAATATTTCTTCATTTCTTATTTCATTGTTGTCAAAACTGTTGACATCGTTGACATCTAAAAAGAAAGTGTATATAGATATTAATATAATCGACTATAAATATATAAGTATGTATATGTATTGTGTGTAGTGTGTGTTGCATGCGTGCGCGCGCACGTATGTGTAAAATGAATTTGTTTGTATCTTTGTACGTATATAGATGTATGTATACATACATATCTCATGTATTAAAGTAAGTTTAAAGTATATGTTGCTTTATTATTATCGAATATGATTACCTTCTTATTATTGCGTAAGATATTTAATATTTTTATATTATACATTTACAGGAAGGAACATTGATCATTAATTACTAATATTTCTGCAGATAGTCCAAATAATTGTAAAAATTGTTGAAGTGATACTCTTTTATTAACTAAATCCTTTTGAGCTTGTTCAATCCTTTTGTTTTTATATAAAGAGCATTTTTTGTAACCGTTTTATTGGATGACCAAGTTTAAACGTTCATAATTTATTGCTTAGTCACATATAATATTGTCGATACATTCTAAACCAAACAAATGTATAAATTATACATATATAGGTGTATATAACATATATATATATATATATATATATATATATATATATTGTGACGTGACGCTTTTTGAACTCCGTCACGATTACCCTGTCGAGGGGAAAACAAAGTGCGCGGGGTCGTCCCTCGCGCCTGAGAGGGAACCAAAAATTAACTATAATTCGATCATTTAGATTTATTTTAGCTTGAATATAAGATCCGCGAATAAAGTGCGGCTGCTGTGCGTGCATGCGATACCGCCATTTGTATATGAAGATACAGCGAGATACCGAGAGAAGAAGAAGCTATACCGGAAGATACCGAAAATACCGCAAGAAAACAAAAGGTCATGTAATGAGATCCCGCGCCGTAGCTATTCTTAATTCTGCAAAATATTAAAACCGAATAATTTCAGATTAAAAGACGGCAGAACATCCGGACGACGGAGCTGAAGACAACCTCCCAGGCGGCCGACTGGGGAATGAAGAAGATTCCGAAAAAGACGAGAATACGGCCTAGCCAGTCGGTCTCGTCTCCAAGAATCAGAAATACCGTCAGAAACCGTCGCCCGTGGATTCTGGGTCCCTGCCTGTAAGGGCATCGCCGTCCAACAACTGTGACTCTGAAGGGGGCGGAGAATCAACCCCCGTTCATCCGAAAATTGATGGAATGCGCGGAAGATCGGCGCGGGATCCGAGGGCCTTGCGGACGCAGTTCATATTCTTCACTGTGCGGTGAGTCGTGAACCGACGAGGACGATCCCGGAGCACGACCCTAGTGTGAGCATAGACTAGACGATCGACGTGGAAGCCGCCATTGAAAACTGTAAGCCGCCGCACGGGCAGTCTCTTGTTTTTCTCTTCAGGAAACAGCTGGCGTCAATTCCGTGTACCGTCGCAGGGCGATGGTCTTCTCGCACTATCGTCGAAGAAAGCCTGTGTGCTTATCTCGCGTTAGTTACCGGACGCCAGCTGACACCGGGGGTCGCGGATTTGTCCCTCTCAGGGTGTCCGTACCGCCAGTCACGTGCCATATAGTAGAATTCCGTACCATTTCGTATCGTCAAATCTTGTATCGTGCCGTTTTAATATCGTTTAGATTACCGTTGCGTTCCGTGCCGAATTTAAGTCCTAGCGTGACGTGGCAATTTTGGCCGTTTCGTATCGTGTACCGAAAAGCGGGATTTACGCGGAAAATTTCTTCGCGAGCCGAGTTACCGTAAATGAGAAAACGGCTCCGCAAGAATATTATTCAACGCGAAATCTCCGCCGAAACATATTATCGTTATCGTTTTTTTTCCCTTTCCTTGAAATTCTGTTGTTCGAACATCGAGTCATTATTGCCGAGTATAAAAGGTCGCGATAAGACCGTTGAATAAAGTAAACATTTTCCGCATAAACATTCTTGGAGTTGCCGTTAAGCATAGCCTTTGTTTTCTGTCGAAAATATATTGTACAATATCATCGCCGATTACCGTAAGGGAAATTCGATTCGATTTATATCGAAATTTTATAAGGCCCGTCGGCCGGCAAAACTATATTAAAATTATATTCATTTGTGATCTATTAGTCGACACTAGCCGTTATTAATTGTCTGCAGTGAAAGTTACCGTCAAATATTGTATAAAGTCTAATTCGATTTATCTCGAAATTCTACGTGAGGCTCGTGCCTCCAAGAGTGTTCCGTAATCGTACGCGTATGCTGTAGTCTGATCGTAAATCTTCTCTTATAATTGATTACCGCTGATTACCATTGATTATCGAAGGAAGATTAATCGATATTATATCGAAATCTGTTAGCGAGGCTGGTGCCTCTGCGTATGTTCCGAAATCTGACGTAATTCGTTCTTGAGTTTTATCGAGTATTTCGCCGCTAATGATTAACTGATCTTTCTCATCACAATTCGTGAGATATTATGTTCGTTTCCGTATCGCTCTCATTGCCGTCTTAAAATCACACATTTTGAATAGTTCGTTATCCCTGTCATTATACTTGACCTTCGCGTCATCCGTTATAAATTGTAAGCCCTCTGTTTCGCAAACTCATCTTATAGATCGTTATCGTCCGAGATTTATCTGTTATTTCTTTTACTTTTTTTTGAATTTACCGAATCTTATATATCATAGTATTCTTGTCTCTGTTACATTATTTCTTCTGTATTATAACTGTTTAATATATTCTAAGTAATTGTAAGTAAGATTAACTCAGTGTCGATTGTTTCTTTCTCCCACACCTTATCTAGCGTTCTCTCTCTGTATAAAATTCGCAAAGAACCTTGCCCCTCTGCCACATACTGAGCTCTGGGTTACCGGATCTTGCCGTTACCGTATCGTTATCGTGGCGCGGAAATGGCGCCCAATTACCTTCTTAATTTCAAGAAATAAGTTACCGCATTATAAGTTACCGCACGCTACCGTAATTTGGAGATACCGCTTAAAACCTGATACCGTTAAATACCGTATCGGCCAAAACTTGCACGCTACCCCTCGGGATCGGCGTTCTCGAGGTGGGCAACGGCGTCGCAATATATATATATATACATTGTCACGTCCTGCGATCCCATAGATCCCTAGATCGCTAGATCTAGCAGAAATTTTTTCCTTTCTCACTATCCTCCATTCAATAAGCTACAAGCACAAACTAACATGAAACTAAGAGAGACACACTTATACGTCACCTATAATAAAATACTAATCTGAGAGAGAGATATATATATGAATCATTTATACGAGCGAGATAGACTTATATGTAATACTTAGGAAAGACAAAGACCGATATAAGGAAGTCCTTTTAAATATAAGCTTCTTTTATATAAAAATATATTGTATAAAATGTCTAAAAGATTAAAGAGAATCTATTTATGTAAAAATCATGATAAACGACCAATATTTTAAATAATCAAATAATTATTGTAATTCTTTGAAAAGGGTCATTTATCGTAATTTATTATAATGTATGTAAGACACGACCTTGCAAGCAATACATTCGGAGAATCAACTAATACGTATTCCTAAAAAACCTTTCTCTTAAAGACCACCCAAGAATTTCGCTAAAATCCGTTTCATAGCTAAAGAATTTGTTCTTAAAACTCCGTCATAAATTACCCCTACCATTCAATTTTAAAAGAGTATAAAAACTCTTCCAACAACGAAAGAAAAGATCAGTTCAGCTCAGTTCAACCTCATTCTTGTTCTCAAGCTTAGCTCAGTTTATTCTCATTCTCGTTCTCATAGATTCATTCCAGACTTAAACTCACTCAGATTCTTATTTGTACTGTAAACCGCTAGACCAAGTCAAGTCAGAATAAAGAATTTAAATTTTAAACAAATTTAATCAGGTTTAGTAACAACCGCTGTTGTAACTACTGGTGTTATATGCCGTGTAAACCGTGCTTTACGCCGATGTTATTACACCATTTGTAGTAACGCTACTCCTACTGAAGAAAAGGAGTAGACTTACAAATCCAGCTTTAAGAAGATGTGTAAACGCTACGAGAGTTATAACAATCGTATTACCAACCTGAATAATCAAGTGACGAATACTAGTATACAAAAACTGCCAATAAGTTAAAGTAAACATGTAATTGCTATGTGATTGGTTGTATTGCTCCTTGCGTGTAAACAAACATCACTTTTAGGGAGTTATAACTACGATTGTTACTAAACCTGATTAACGTTGCCGTGTAAATGTACTCATTGTAGACGCTTAAGGCCTTTGCACGTACAAAAATTTTAGTCGTAACCGTAAGATCATAAGACAACTGACCAACCACAGTTAATTATTATTTTATCGCCGAAAGAATACTCAACTACTCAACTGATTTGCCAGTTTTCTTACGGCCTTACGGTTACGATTAAAATTTTTGTACGTGCGAAGGCCTTTAAGCATCTTCTATAATAAGATTTTAAGGCGTAAGACTTAAGAAATTGATCAATCACAGTCTAGTATTCTCTACATACTTGACTGTGATTAATTAATTTCTTACGCCTTAAAATCTCATTGTAGAAGACGCTTAACACGTCATCTACAATGGCAGTAGGATTAATGGATTAAAACAGTAACTTAAGGAATTGACCAATCACATTCAAGCATTAAAAGAATACTCGACTGTGATTGACCAATTTATTGAGTTACAGCTTTAATCCATTAATTCTACTGCAGTTGTAGACGATGCTTTAGGGTCGTCCACAGTGGCCGTAGCATCAGGTTGCAAGGCGTAAGATTCAAGAAATTGACCAATCACAGTCAAATATTAAGAGAATACTCGACTGTGATTAGTCAATTTATTGAGTTACAACTTTAATTCATTAATTCTACTGCCATTGTAGATGATGGTTTAGGGTCGTCCACAGTGACCGTAGATTAAGGTTGTAAGGCATAAGATTCAAGAAATTGACCAATCACAGTCAAATATTAAGAGAATACTCGACTGTGATTGGTCAATTTCTTGAGTTTTACGCCTTACAACCTTATGTTACGGCCATGCATACGAACCTTTAATCCCGATTTACCACAGATTTAAGCCCTAAGCCTTAAGAAATTGTCCAATCACAGCCGAGCATTGTCTTCATAAGCCGCGTTACGAAATTATTATCAGTATACTGCAAATTCCATAGTGCACGTTACGTATACTCGTATTATATATTTTCAGTGTTGGCACTTAACTGGCAGCAATTTCGGAACACGGCCATACTTGACTGTGATTTGTCAATTTCTTGAGTCTTACGCCTTACAATCTTGTGCTACGGTCATTGTAGACGACTCATGAGGCGTCGTCTACATTGAGATTTTAAGGAGACTTAAGGCGTAAAACTTAAGAAGTTGACCAATCATAATCGAATATTCTGTTAATACTTGACTGTAATTGGTTAATTTCTTAAACCTTACGCCTTAAGTCTCTTTAAAATTTCATTGTAGACGACGCTCAATGTAGCGTTTATAATAAGATTTTAAGTCGTAAGACTAAAGAAATTGACCAATTACGGAATAGTATTAAGGGAATATTCGATTGTTTGGTGAATTTCTTAATACAAACGCCTTAATATCTCATTGTAGATGACACTTAAAGGCAATTCTACAGTGGCTGTAGCATAAGGTTGTAAGGCGAAAAACTCAAGAAATTGACCAATCACAGTCAAATTTTAAGAGAATACTCGACTGTTATTGGTCAATTTCTTGAGTTTTTACGCCTTACAACTTTATGCAACGGCCATTGCAGACGAACCTTTAATCCCGATCTACAACAGATAATTTAAGCCCTAAGCCTTAAGACTTTGACCAATCACAGCCGAGCATTCTCTTCATTAGCCGTGTTCCGAAATTGTTACCAGTACTGCAAATTCTATAGTGCACGTTACGTATATTATATATTTTCAGTGTTGGCAATAAACTGGCAGCAATTTCGGAACACGGCCATACTAATGTGATTGGTCAATTTCTCGAGTCTTACGCCTTACAACATTACACTACGGCCATTGTAGGCGACTCTTGAATCGTCTTCTACACTGAGATTTTAAGGAGACTTAAGGCGTAAGACTTAAGAAATTGACCAATCACAATCGAATATTTTCTTAATACTTGACTTTAATTGGTCAATTTCTTAAATCTTACGACTTAAGTCTTGTTACGTCCTGGCGAGGTCGCGGCTCTTTCGAGTGCTCGGACTATGCGCCGGACAGTGCCGTTATTTTAGGAGCTTGACTCCTAGGGATTACCCAACGGCTAGGGTATCTGGACGATGGATTTCTACCTGCCGGGACGGACCGAATGGGCACGTACGCGTAAAATTTTCCCTGTCGGCTAGTTACCGATCGTCGCGATGTTACAAACGAACTATTTACCGACTGATGGTGATTGTCGACTCGAGAATCTTACCGATTGTTTGCCGATTATGGAAAATCTCGCACGATAAAGCTGGCGGAGATCGTGCCGTCCACGAAGACCTTAATCGGATCGGGTAGAGAGTAATAGTTTACACTTTGCCGTCTTAAATCTATTATAAAATTAATATAGGCCGAGGTACACTTGTCGCAATCGAAAGAAAAGAAATTCGCTAGGTTACGAGAGCAAGTTGTGCAATGAACGCCGCTGTAGGTGGTACTGTCTATGGCAAGGTGAACGTTGAATTACGCATACAGGTCCTTAATGATATTATCCGAGTTTATAAAGCAAGAAGCGCAATAAGGTATTAGATGAGTTCGGTGTGCGAATCCGGAGATGTGTGTGCAGCGGATACTTCGAACCCTTCGGCGTACTTCGTCGCGGACGGTTTCGGGATTCATGTGGATATAGTCCAATTTAGTCAAGACGATGAGATTATGGCTTTATAAATTTATTTATAGTTAATAATTTATAAGATTGAAGGGAGATTGAACGCTTGTAGGACTAATATTATTGAAAAATAATCTCTTTGGTTCCTTGCTAGATGAGGGAAAACTCGGGGGTCAGGTAGCGGGGGTAATAAATTAAAAAAAAAGGGTTTAAATAATGGTACGGTGAGGACATAATAAAACTAATATAAAAATAAATGATAATGAATATTATAAAAAAACAGGAATCAAGAACGCAATGCCGCAAAGACAGTAATCGCTTGTCGAAAAAATAATAAATCTCCATGACGTGAGATACAGAAACCTTATTATGCAAGTATAATAGATGCCGAACGAAAAACTCGACAGCAGTACCAAATGCAGCCTAAAATTTGGCACTATTAGATTGAATTATTAATATGATATAAGAAATTATCAAAAAATACTCACGAAGAAATCGCTCAGCAGTAATATTAAGGGTCGGAAGACAATAAGGTTCGACATAAAGATCGGTTACTGTGTAAAAGTGCCAGCGAGATGGCTCGTATATATACCTAAGCATGACTTTCAAATTTTCGGTAACTTGTTTATAATGTCAAGATATAAAGACGGTAAATTTTCTGTGTCTGTCTGCAAATTTAAACCATTCTTTTGTCTCTTAATAAACAACATTTCAGAAATAAGTCTTTTATAATAAGATGAAGTTTTCGTCTAAAACCTGAACATCATCCCAACAAAAATCATGATCACACTGCAGTTTGTGATTTGTGACAGTTGAAGGAGTCACATGATTCCTGTTAATCTGAGATCTATGTTCAAAAATTCTTGTCTTCAGCATTTTCGAAGTTTGACCGATATAAAAAGCGTCACAATCAGAGCAGTTAATTTTATAGACTACGTTAGTTTTGTAGTTACTAGGAATGCAGTCTTTATGCACTTTTATAAACTTGTTTAGTTTATTTAAACTAGTGTAGGAAAGTTTAATATCCAAGTTTTTTGTGATGTTCCTAAACTGTTTCTGTAACGTTTGGTAAATACGGAACAGTGAAGTAAGTGGGGGAACTATTCTGCGTCCCATTAACAATGCGACCATGGCTACCGATCAAGAATCTCAGCCTCTTGTTCATGACTTCAAAAATGACGTTCAGCGGATAGCAATTGTCCAAAAGGATTCTAACAATAAGATCAAGGTTTTTGCTGTGAAATCTTGGATGTGATAGAGAAAAAACCCTATCAACAGGCCGATTATCGTGCCTCTCTTCTGGCATAACGGGTGTTGGGAATAATAATTTAAATATCTGCCCGAAAATGTAATTTATGAAACCAGTCAAAAATTAAAGCATTATTTTCCACAATTATAGTTACATCTAAGAAATTGATTTTTCTGTCAACTTCTAATTCAGATGTAAATTGTAGTCTGTCATGAAATGAGTTAAAAATAGAAAGAGTCATGTTAATAGAGTCGGAAGGAACTGTCATTAAAATATCGTCAACGTATCTAAAATAAAAACCGGGGGTAAATTTGAGCATATTCAAAGCATTCTTTTCTAGGTCTTGTAAGACAATATCAGCTATGATAGGTGATAAAGGAGATCCCATGGGAGTACCAAAAGTTTGTTTGTATATGATGTTATTAAAAGTAAAAAAAGTAGAGTTTAAAACTAGTCTGACTGCATTTAAAAACTCGGATTCGGGCAGATCACACGCATCACGTATAAAAACACCATCTGTTCGAGACGCTGAGAAGAGCAAGATCAGTAGGAATATTCGTGAATAAGGAAATGACATCCAGAAAGATCAGTTTAGAGTTATCATCCATATGGACATTCACCAAATTATGTACTAAATCAAAGCTGTTGTTAACCTGACTAGAGGCAACAGGCAAGTTCTTAATTATGACTTTGTGCAAAAATAATGCGAGAGAATAAAGTGGACTATTAATAGAAGAGACAATGAGTCTGAATGGAATGCCAATCTTATGGATTTTAGGCAAACCATAAACTCTAGGCAAGATACCATCGGTGAACAGAAGAGATTTTATAAGTTACATTAGAGATATAACCGTGATTCTTCCATCTAGATAATACTTCTTTCAAATTCGAAATCAATTTTTTAGTAGGATCTTTTTTGATTATTACATAGGTGTTTCTCATCACGAAGCAAAACTTCAACTTTGTTTAAATAATCGGATTTATCGAGAGCTACAGTAACGTTACCCTTGTCAGCACGAGTAAGGATGAGATTTTTGTTATTATGGAGAAAATTTTTTGTGGTCGAATAAAGGCGTATTAACCATTCATTATGTAAATTTCTTGGATAGGAAAATGAGGAAATATTTTTAATTATGGATTTTCGAATTGTCTCTAATAAGGTTTTTAATTTAGGAGGAATCTTCCACAAGTTGCATTCTACTTTCTTATTTTTTCGACAAGCGATTACTGTCTTTGCGGCATTGCGTTCTTGATTCCTGTTTTTTATAATATTCATTATCATTTATTTGTATATTAGTTTTATTATGTCCTCACCGTACCATTATTTATATCTTATTTGTCATTGCGCTGAAGAAGGTTCGAAGCAAGAGCCAGAAACGTTCGCTATTATATTTAATTTATATTATTATTATTTGTAATTATTCAAATTGTACTGAATTTGCTTTTCTTTATCGGTCTATACTATTTTATTTAAACTATTTTATACGATTATGTAATTTTATGCTCTCTACCGCCTTTTATCTTCCTCTTTTATGTTTAAACTTAAGAGAGCTTTTCTCAATATTTGTTTTAAAAAAAAGGGTTGCCGCGCCTGGGAGCAATAAAAGTGAAATCGAGTGGTCCCCTTTTTGTTTCCGGTCTTCCTGTTTGAGCGTGTTGAGTGTAGAATTCGTTATGTGAAGGTTATTCTAGTATGATAGGTTGATCCGCAGTTCCCCAATGTTCGGGGGTGCTGGCCCCGTACGCGGTGTGCAATACTTCTGCGCGGAGTTGGAGATACCGGATTCTCCTCGGGTCTCCCGCTGCGGATTCCAAGGGTGGTAGAGACGGGTTGGTATCTATTACTTTCAGTTCACGCGGCCACGGAAAATACTCTATTGTCTTAATCCTGATGTCCTTCCTTAGGGTCTTAAGTTCTTTTATGGCAAGTCGCGGATCGAAGTATGCTTTCGTATTCAGGGTCAAAACTTATTCTTTCTGTTTCCAACAAGTCGCTGTCCTCTTTGGGTAACAAGGTCGTATTTATAATTAAAGTATAATTTGCGGCGCGTGGTATAGGTGTCCGCCTCTCCTTGCTTTGGGCATCTACAGAAAAGATTATATTAATATAATGCGCTGAGTTCGACCATGGGATGTGACGGATTTCGGGAACAGCGTGCGATTATTCGCACCGGAGTTCCTTCAAGGGAAGGAGTGCCGAATGTGCTGGGTATTAGCACCAAACAGCGGATTTAAGAGGTAGCGAATAACCGTGCTGAGAGTAAGCACCGTGTTACCACTAGTCTCTGATGGTCGAAACCAGGGTTATAAAAATGTTGTAAGGTTTACTCCGAATCTTAAGAAGAGATGTGAACAAAGGGCTGGATATATTTAATGAACACTGATATATGTATGTATATATTTACAATTTTATTTATTTACGATGGTAGTGTTACAAGTATCGCTTCGGTTCAAAAGCTATCGGCGCGGACGCTGGATATAGTAGTATAAACGGTAGTATCGCAATCGAGAAATAGTAGAATCACAATGAATTGTCGGGAATGGTAACGAAGTCGGAAATAGAAATACGATCGGAATGGCAATGCCGTGGAAATAGTATCGCGGGTCTGAGGAGCACTTTCTGGAAGAGATATGGCTCGCTCGGCGCTCGAGATAGAAGTGAAGATTTTTGGGACTGACCAAGGTCCCTTGGTTTTGCGGGTCAGGGATGGAAAGGGTTGAACTCGTGGGGGTGTTTTTCGGTGGTGCGGGTGGCGTCTTGGCCATCTCTCGCCGTTTTTGTGAACTTGCTTGAGGATTGATAACGTTACGTTTTAGCTTAAGACGGTGTGGTCGAAATCTAGTGTCGGTACATTAGTTATTCATATTTATCTGCAGTGGGTAAAATTTTTAGCGCGGGGGACGTAACAATATATTCAGGATCCGCCAGCGG